>NC_056527.1:658729-665824 GCF_019175285.1 Sceloporus undulatus | reverse complement strand
AAATTAGCCCCAGGGTGATAAAGTCCTAAGTCTGTATATAGGGACATATTACGGGAGAGAAAAATCTAGTACATTATGCTGTTGCTGTATTTCAATTAGTTTTGTCAGTGTCAAGAAAAAGGAAGCCGCTGTGGGACCTGAAGAGGTTGTGTATCCCAAACTGGGCATCTTGTTGTGCCAAATAGGTTTGTTTTCTTGCAGCAATGTTATATTCTGTTTATATCTTACCTTATATATTGTGTGAAATGTGCATGGAGTTGTGTTTCTTTGCTATTTTGTTCTGTTAAAAGCGCATTTTTGAGGTTATGTGCTTTTTATCCACTGACTGGGAGACAGGTGCTTTAGGACACCTTCTCACACAACACACAATATGATGAGAACAGGACTCAAAACCACCCACCGACCCACACTCACCATTTCTTTATGGAATGAAAGGGCTTTGGGTTTATTGGCATCTGCAGTTACCTCTGGGGCAAGAATCCTAAGGATGCGCGCCGACATCTAAAGGCCACGTGATTTCCCTCCCTGTTGGCATCTTGGCCCTTGTCCTGTGGTGCTTCATTATCTGGTCACACAACATTCATTTTGGGCCGAGGTTTTAGCTGGGCCTTGGGAAAGGGAGAGGCGGGTCTGGAGACTTTGGGGGGGGGGCTAAGTCATAAAAGGGCAGATCAAGCGGGAAAGACACATTTGTATTGCATTCCATGCGCAAGACGGAGATGCTGCAGCCGGGGATAAATGGAGAGCAAGCGGCACACTTACTCCTTCAGTTTTGGGATATAGAGTACAATGGGGTGTCATTTCCCAGGCTGTATTGTACAACACAATACTAGGCTTGTGATGACTTGTGATGAAATCAATCACACTTAGTTGATCAGAGTCCATATTGCTGGATCATGAGCCCTGAAACCTCCATCATTTGGGAGAGTCACATTAGCAATGGATGGACCTTTGCTCCTCACACCCCTGTCTTTGTCCTGTGTTTAATGGAGAGATAAGGAAGGGGATTTGCTCCTTGGTTTACAAGCGTTAATCTCTGATTGACAAATATTAATCAATACATTCCCTTGCTGAAGTGACAGACTCCTGATGTTCGCTTCCAAGTTCGTCTTGGCTGAATTTCACATACTATTTGCTCTGATAAAAAGATCAGAACAAGCAGAGCTTTCTCAGGAACAGCCTGAAGGCATTGACAGATGCGCGGCAGGAAGGGTGCGCATTGATCTAAGGTGTCAATGTCCATCTAATCATTTGCAAGTTGTAAAAGAGTACAGTAGGTCCTTGGCATCTGCTGGGGTTTGGTTCCAGGACCCACATGGATATCAGAATCCATGGATGCTCAAGTCCCATTAAATACAATGGAACAGTTGTTGTTGTTGTTGTTGTTGTTGTTGTTGTTGTTGTTACTAACTGTCCCCAGCCATGCCTTGTTGTGGCTCAGTCTGGCTAAATGGAAAAGAAAGAAAAGAGAAAGTGCGCATTTCTAAAATATTCAATTTTATGATGCTTGTGGGTATACAATATTTTTTGTTGTTCCATTCTCTGGTTTGCCGAGTCTAAAACACGCAACGTATAATTGTCCGCGTGAGAAGCAATCCGTGTCTTGATCTAAACCGCAAAACCCTAAAGATTTATTGATGGTGATTGCAAACACCAATCGAATTGGGAAATGCAATCTCTTTGACTGAAATGGCACATCTGTTGGAACCATTGCGCAACATGACAACTGGAACGCCGCCGATGTTGAATGGCAGTCCGTTCGGAGGCATCCCTGGCAGACTGAGTGAATTCCCAAATGCTGTGGGATACTTAACCACATCCTCTGCCTCCACAACAGCGTTAATGGACTTGTATGTGACTGTCTCGCTTTGAATGTCAGACCGGGTAATATGGTTCAGTTCGTAGACGTCTTTGTTCTTGGGCGCAAGAATAGCTCCTTCGCTCGTCAGTCGTGATTCTTGTCATTGGTTCGAAGATTGGGAAATGCTTTTTCAACCAATTCTTCTTTTGACGTCACTGAATTGCAGAAGTTATGAGGCAATGAAATTTGTCCTGAGGGCACATCAAGTGGCATCTTTCCGTTCCCAATTTCCAGCAATTGATGTGGGAATATTTCAGCTGATCGACCGTTTTGCAGGTGGACACACATATTTGTAGTTAATTTTAACGTCTTGACGTTTCGCCGCAAAGTGGAGTATTTCAGACAAGCGTTTATTCGGACGCCGGTGTCGATTGAGGAATTACAGGCAATGTTTGCCTGAACTCTCCTGCAAGCAATATGAATGCGTTCCCAAATGGTCTGATGTTTCCACGCAATTCTTGCAATGATCGATCAAGAGCCTCAAGCGATTTTTTGTGCGCCATTATGCATTCATCCCAAACTATAAGTTTGCATTTCTGCAAGACTTTTCCCATGCCGGATGCTTTGGAAATGCTGCACATGGGAGTTGCAAGGAACTGCATCTTCAATGGCAATTTCAAAGCGGAATGAGCAGTTCTTCCAACTGGTATCAATGTCGCAGCTGTTCCGGACGACGCAAGAGCGAAGGCTGCGTCATTTTGGGATTGAACTGATGCGTTCCACCAGTTCCTCCTGGCGCATCTGAGAAGAAGATTTCTCCAGCTCCGTTATTGATACTCTGCATTATTTGATCATAAATGCCTTTTTGTTCAAGCATCTTCTTAGGAATATTTGACTGAACGTACGACAAAAGATCACCCGTGTTGTAATTTTGTTCACATCGCAATTGTACGTCGGACGAAGCAGCGGCAGATTGATCCGGTGATGGCATTCCCAATTGATGGAGAACTCTGCAATTTCTAAGCACAAATCATCAGTCATTATCAATGCTTCATTGTAGATTTCTGCTGCGAAATCCATGTTCATATTTGAACTTTTGTTGCGTCTTCGACAGAAAATATCTTCAGCCAAAAGCGATTTATATTTCTCCCGTAACTCTATTGAAGATGAAGAGGCGGTCAATATGATGGGCAAACGATGCCCAAACTGGATTGTGGATGGGGACATTTTTACATTCATTAAGGATAGTATGGTGGGCATTTTTAATAAAGGTTATGAAATGTATATGAAGTATGTGTGTATTTGGATGGACGTTGTTTCAAATATGTCAAAGTGATCGGTGAAGAACTTTAGGAGATTTTAAAAAGATTCTGAACAAACGGACAGTTTAAAACCTTTATTTCAATGGATCACTTGTGAGTCCCTGGCAGTCTGCTGCGTTCGGGCTGCCAGGGGCCGTTTCCTCCTGCATTGATACCAAAAGTCTGTGATGCGTCGGTCCATTAAATAACAGTGGCACAGTATGAATGGTGTCTTGTGCACGTCTTCTAGTTACTTCTCATAAGGAGGGTGGAAAAATCAAGGCTTGCTTGTTGTGAATGTATATATTTTTTATATATGATATATATATTAGATAGTTTAAGGAGTTGTTTTTAGTAGGGAAGGGTTATGTTTTAGATAAAATTTTTAGTTGCTGTTTGGACACATGGTAGTTTTAAGTTTTTTGGATGTGGAACAGGAATGAAAGGGGTGTATCCAGTGAGTGAGTGGACCATTATGGCATTGATTATAGATGGCACTATGGCTTATGGATTGATACGTTATTGAGTGCTAGGCTAAAATCGCGTTGGCCATTTTAGCTGCCGCATCACTGTTGACTCATGTTTCAATATTGGTGTCTACTTGGCTCCTAGTGCCTGTTACAACAGACTGAAATAAAGTTTCTGCGTCAGGTTTTCCATAATCCTATATCGGTGCATTTATTTGTGTAAGTCCGGGCACCTAAGTGCACTTACATGCTCTGTTGAAGTTCATTTGTTTGCTTGGCCGCGTTCTAGTCTATCAGGTCAGTTTGAATCCTTGATCCTGTTCCTCTGGGTATAGCTATTCCTCCTAATTTGGTTCATCTGGCAAATTTGATGACACATGCCCTAGTTCTGTCCGTCCAAGTCATTGAGAAAGATGTTGAATAGCCCTGGCCCAGACAAGCCCCACTGTGACACCCCATGGTCACTTCCCTCCTAGATTGAAAAGGAGCCATTGCTGCCACCTTTGGGTTCGGCCGGTCAACCAATTGACAATCCAGTACAGTTGCTTGTCTAGCCCCCATTTTTGAGCTTGTTTGCAAGAAGGTCATGGGAAAGGAGATGGACATGCTCAACCAAGTGACAAGATCCACCTAAGAGTTGCATTGGCCTAGTCCCACATTTTACTAGCATGTGACTACACTGACTGTTATCTAGCCAAAAAACAAAAAAGCTTCCCAAGATATTGCTGTTTTCCATTGTAAAACTCATCTAAGCCACAAGCAAGCGCATGCGCAGGTTGCTTCAAGGGCACAGAAAGCCGTTTGTGGTGTGTTGTGTGTGTGTGAAGTGTGTACTTTAGGTGTGAGAACCAAAGATCTGTCCTGTAGTCCAGCAACCGCAGCTCCTGAGCAAACAACACAGTTGTCTGTCGTCAATTACAAGGCAAGGTCCAGTGCTTTGATGCAAGATCAATTTCTGCACCGTCTTCCATCCTCTTCCTCTGCTCAAACCTGCCTCTTATCTTCTCATGCAAGGAACTGCTGCTTTTTGCGTTTTGTGTTGAAACTGACCCCTGTGGCTTTATGGCCTAAAATCCATTGCCGGTGTTACTGTACTGCGGGCACGTAATAGTTGTTTCTTTGATAAGAATGTGGAGGCGGTATAGTTTAGCATTAAGAGAAACAGTTGCTTTCTGGAAGATTTCTTTTCTAGCCCAGCATTGTGGGTCAGGTCTGAGGCCCATCAACCCAGCACCCTAGTTTTGAGTGCCACTGCTTGGGTCTCCTCTGGAATGAAATTAATAAGGTCCCTGATTCAAGGAACATGGAAACCAGTTTTAATAAAGCCAGAGTTGCACATTCACTTTGCTCTTCCTGCGTCTTCCTTTGGGCTGCATCCTACAGCTGGTGCAGCCAGGCCCAAGTTCTTTTCTGCTTTCTGACTAAAGGCAGCATCATGCTTCCTTGACTTTAATGCTGCGTGCCATAGTTTTTAGGAGCACTGGGAGAAACAACACGGCTGGGCACAGAGTAGCTGCTCCTCAGGTTTTGTCCAAAGAAAACCCTGGGTCCTATGTTCCACCTACTTTGAAGGTTTCATGAGGCTGCAGCCATTCGGTTGGAGCCCAAGTCTTAATTTAACTGAAACCATGCCCTCCTCATATGTTACTGAAAGAAGTTTAAGAGGTGATATGATACCCCTATTTAAATATTTGAAGGGAGGTCATATTGAGGAGGGAGCAAGCTTGTTTTCTGCTGCTCCAGAGAATAGGACACAATGGAGCAATGAGATTCCAGCCTAACATTAGGAGGAACCTCCTGAGAGTAAGGGCTGTTTGACAGGGGAACAAACTCCTTCCTCTGAGATTTTGGTGGAATCTCCTTCTTTGGAGGCTGTCTTTAAGCAGAGACTGGATGGCCATCTGTCAAAGGGGATGTTTTGATTAAGAGTTCCTGCATGTCAGAAAAAAGGGGTTGGATGGCCCTTCTTGGCATCTCTTCCAACTCTTCTATGATTCTATGATCCTACTACACCACACTGGCTCCCTATCCAGCTAAAAGGGGTGGAGATGGGGGTTTACATGCAGAAGAGATGCCACCGCACAACAGGCAGGCTGTACATGACCCACAGCGAGCCTCTGCTCAAGCCGAAATGAGGAACTCACAGAGCCCCAAGGCAGAGCATGGACCCAATGCGCAGTGCATTGTGCATTGCGACTACGCAATGGGGTGCCAGCCATGCCCATTTCCCATTTTGGCCTACTGCAAGTGGAATGTAACTCCAGCGGCAGTTATTTACGGTGATGTGGGACTTCATCCTAGGTCTCCTCGTGTGAAGTTATGCTCAGTCATGTTGTGCAATCTGTGGGTTGGATGTCAACATGGGGTGACCGAACCAAGGCATGAGATGCACACTCAAGTATGCATGGGTTTCCACTGTCATGGACAATGGCATACGCAACTCCACTTCTGTGACCTTGAGCTGAATGTGGACATTGTGCATCGGCCAAATGTGTCCAAAAATTGTGCAGATACTTTTGTGTGTATTGTTCCTGTGTGCTTCAGAATAATCCATCAAACTCTTGCAATCCTTGCAGGGCCTGAAGAAGAACTGGGAGGAGATCAATAACGAATTCCAAAGCCTTTCCGTTGTGGTCGATACGCTTCCGAGGAAACTTCGCAAAGAGAAAATGGAGCTCGAGATGAAGCAGCTGGAGCACGACATCAATGTCCTGGAGAAGCACCAAGTCATCTATATCCTGAGCGAATAGGAGTCCAGGGCCATGTTCCAGGGCCTTATGAGGATCCTTGGCCTCAATGGGAGAGCTGCGCATCTCCTTCATTGACGTCAGTGTGAACCAAAAAGTGTATGGCTTGGAATGGATTTACTTGTTTATTTATCACAGTTTACTTGTTTGTTTTATTGCAATTGTTGGAAAACTAACCCACTTTCCATAGCAGTGGTGGGAAGCCTGGGACCCTACAGATAATGTTGGACTCCAACTCCCATCATCCCCAGCCAGCGTGGCCAATGCTTCGGGTTGATGGAAGGTGTAGTTCAACAAGGTCTGGAGGGTCCCAGTTCTCCCTCCCCTTCTTCTGGGAAGTATTAATACTCCTTTGTTACACTATGGGGAAGGAAATAGTTCGTTTTAAGAAGTAGGTCAAAGCCTTAGGAATGTTCCAGAATATGTTAACGCTTCCAAAATGTTTATAAAGAACCCTATTTTGCTCTGAAAAAAATGTTGGCTCTGTTTACTTTTTACAGTCTAGATGTTTGTATTGTAAGCTTTGCCTTGACTCAAGGCTATGGAATTCTGGGAGTTGGAGTTTGTTGTGGGTCCAGAGCAGAGCAAAGCTTAAGGAAGGAAAGCCCCACAACAAACTCCAACTCCCAGAATTCCATAGCCTTGAGCCAGGATGTTGAAAACCAGTGCCAGACTGGGTTATTCCTCCAATGTGGATCCCGTGCAAAAACGGGATCTAGATCCACCAAAAGAAGGATCGTTTTCAGACACACTGAGCATTAATCCAACATTAACCCACA
>NC_056527.1:623644-658629 GCF_019175285.1 Sceloporus undulatus | reverse complement strand
GTATAGACATACAAGTGCTATTGCTATTGCTGTGCAGTATAGGAACAAAGGCGAATAAAGGTTGACAACACTGGGGTCTATAAAATGATGCGTGGGATGGAGGAAGATGAGAAGGGGAAGACCCTCTCCCTCTCTCATAACACTGGAGCCCACCAGAGTCATCATCTGCTGTATCCCACATTAGGAGGACAACCAAGCCCTTCTTCACATAATGGAGTGTAAAAGCATGAAGAAGGAGAAGGGATAACAACACCAAACAGGATAGGGGCATCCAGGATAGGGGCATCCATGGATGGATGGATGGATGGATGGAGATAGAGATAGAGGACAGACAGATAGACAACATATCCAGGAGTTGACCTTATAGCAAAGTACAGTGTCATCCAAAATCCACAAAACAGTGATACCTTTTATTGGACCAACCAAAATGTACATTATACACTTTGCAAGCTTTGGCAGCTCCACTCGCTTCCTCATTGGGCAAAGGGGTTAAAAATCATCATCCTGAAGCCATTTCTCTCTTGTCTGTCCACATATTTAACTCCACAAACCATACCCAGATACAAGTGTGTTGGCCATAGAGCAAAGTGGAATAACAACCAAAATGCAGATAACAGGGATACCTTTATTGGACCAACCAAAAGGCACAATATACACATTGCAAGCTTCAGAGGCACCACTGGATTCTTCATCAGGGAAAGGTGTTTAAAATCATACAGAAGAAAGAAAGAAAGAAAGAAAGAAAGAAAGAAAGAAAGAAAGAAGGATGATGTTACTCGTAGCCCTGCTTTTGGTCAAGATGTTGTAGTTGTCCTCAGTTTGGATGTTATGGAAGGGTCTTCATGCAGGTGGACCCCTCCTCCTTCTGGACATGTGGATGCTGGGAGGGTCAGTCCAGAGAATAAACTCTAAATTCCATTAGCAGGAGAAAAAGATCCTGCCTTTGAGATCCAGTATGTCTCGAATCCTAGCGACCATCTGGAACAAAATATCTATCTATCTATCTATCTATCTATCTATCTATCTATCTATTATCTCTTTTCTTCTTTCTTTCTTTCTTTCTATCTTTCTTTCTGAGCATGGTACACTGGTCTGAGTGTTGAACTGAAAGAACAGAGTTAAAATCCCCGCTTAGCCCTGGAAACTCACTGGTTGACCTAAAGTCAAGGAGAATAGATAACCAGAACAGTAGACCCCAATACTCATTTCTGTGGTTGCTATAGGGTCCTCTCCATACCCACAAGGTTTTGAATTTCAGTTGCCATTCTCCGCTCCACCTGATGCATCTGAGGAAGTAGGCTCAAGTCTAGGAAAGCTCATGCTAGCAGTGCCTTTCACTGTGGAAATAATCCAGTTTGAGGCCGCTTTAACTGCCTTGGCTCAATGCAAGAGAATCAAAGTGTGCTGCAAGACCTCTTTGCAGATGAAGAGCAAAGAAGTAGTTTGCTTTGCACTCAGGGATCTCCGAAAGGGGAAAAGAGAAGATGAAGTAGACTCTGGTCCTTCCCAAGAGGCTGAGGCAAAAGCAAACTGCGTCAGCCTCTCCTGGTTTATGTTTTCTTCCTGATGGTTGCCTTTCAATAGCTTTTGCCCTCAGAGGTGCTTTGGCCGCATGTGTCCCTGTCTTTATCCATGAAAAGTTGCAGGGCATGACATTGGATGCACATGTGTGGCTTAATGCTTGAGGGCTGCTACTCCTCCTCTCTCCAAATCATAAGGGGATGAGCAGCCCTTCCCCGTCCGTCCCATGATGGCAGCCATTTTGTGATGGCGCTGCCAGGCCTCTCCTACAAGGTTTGGGGCCCTGGGTCGTCCTCAGCACCATTTCTACCATGGAATGTGTCAGTTATAAATCCTCAGTTTTAAAAATCAAAACCTTGTGTTTCAAATGGAAGGAGGAGAAAAGGGGCATGGGACATCATCCCTCGTGGCCCACATCAAACACCCTCCTCCTCCTTATTATCTCTGAGGCACAACTATGCCTTCAGTGCCAATTAGGGGCTGATTTGATTTCAGATCATGTGCATTTCCATTAAGGGACTGGATGCTGCCAATCTATATGATCAGCAGTAAAGAAAGGATTTGCACTTTGGCTCTCGCTGGGGAGCAGCCCACTGTTTTGCTCCAGCTCCAGAATTGGTGACCAATCTTTCTCCAAGGGGAGATTTCAGGGGTCTTAGGAGCCGGTTCACGTGCCATTTGCCAGCTTTTCCAGAAGACTCAAGGAGAGCCACGTAAGTCTTTGCTTCACCAAACCCAGAGGGATCAGCCCTGGTCCTTATGGACCACTCCTTCCTTATAGATTCCATCCAGCTCCATTGGTTTCATGCTCAGATTGCCACAGGAAGGGGTTTGTTTTCATGTGAGGCAAAAGAAAAAGAGCAGGCAGCACCTCTGAACAGGTGGAGGGTTTACCTGCCTGCAGAACAAACCCTCTTTTCTCATGAAGGCATAGCAAGCTGGAGCCATGTCCAAAGGAGGGCCACCAAAATGATGAAGGATCTGGAAACCATGAATCCCTATGAGGAAGGACTTAGGGAGCTGGGAATGTTTATCCTGGAGAAGAGAAGGTTAAGAGGTGATATGATGATAGCCCTGTTTAAATATTTGAAAGGATGTCATATTGAGGAGGGAGCAAGCTTGTTTTCTGCTGCTCCAGAGACTAGAATAGGACTCAGAGCAATGGATTCAAGCTCCAGGAAAGAGATTCCAGCTCAACATTAGGAGGACCTTCCTGAGAGTAAGGGCTGTTTGACAGTGGAACACTCTCCTTCCTCGGAGATTGTGGTGGAGTCTCCTTCCTTGGAGGTCTTTAAACAGAGGCTGGATGGCCATCTGTCAATGGGGTGCTTTGACTGAGAGTTCCTGCATGGCACTGGATGGCCCTTGGGCTCTCTTCCAACTCTAGGTTCTAATCTATTCTTTACCTGTGGAATAGTGGTTTGACTGTTGGACAACAACCCTGGGAGACCTGGGCTCAAATACCCACTCGGTCGTGGAAACCCCACTGGTTTACCTGGGGCAACTCACATTCTCTCAGCCTTAGAGGAAGAGGCGAAGGCCAACCTCACCTGAACAAATCTTGCCATGAAAACTCTATGTTTTGGTTCAGTTTAGGGTTGCCTTAATAAGTTGGAATCGACCTGGAGGCGCACAGCGACAACAATAAGAAGAGGGCATTCCAGTGGATGGTGCTTGTGGTTGCGTGAGAAGCCCACCTGCCGAACCCCCCCTCTTCTGCCCCAGTCCTAAAGGGGCAGGAGCCCTCTCCACATGTAATCCTGGGAAACCTAGCAGTATTGCCTTAAAACTTCAGATGAGCATTCAGAGATACACTTCTGGGATCCAAAGGAACGGCGACGGTTTACAAGGGGATGACAATATGGCCAAAAAAAATATGGGTGTGAATGGTTTCAATGCCTCTCTTGCTGCAATGGCAGAAATTTGGGGGGGGGGGGGGTTAAAGGAAAACTTCATTTGGGGAGGACACAACCCTCATTCCCTCCCTCCGTCGCTTGGTACCTGAGGTCTCCTCAGCTAAGAACCAAACCATGTGCACTTTAAGTCTGGGTCTGCCATGTTCGCTGGTGGGTTCTGACAATGGAAGCCGCCTCTCCTGGCTCTGACCCTCTGGTCTGACCAAGTGGAGGAAGGGGTTTATCCCATGCAGAAATGGGATTTAGCATGGGGAAATCCCACAAAGCAGGATCGTTTTCACATGACGTCAGGGGCATTGAGCATCAATCTAACAGTAACCCACACACAAAGTAGACAAAACCAGCTGCTTTTTACTTTGGGGATTCTCCCAAAGCAGCTGGTTTTGTCCACTTTCAGTGTGGGTTATTTTCATGTTTTAATGCTCAATGACCCTGCTTTTGCAGGATTATTCTGGGATTTAAAGGCTGTTTCTGCATGGGATTTGGGCCCTTAGCCTCCCGTGTGATGAGCTCCTCAGTGTCTTCAGGAGCGTCCCTCTGAAATGATCCTTTTTCCTTTGCAGGAGCTTGCGCTTCCAAAGGGGCTTTTCCATTTTCTGCTTGCAAAACACCAAACCAGTTCAGCCAGGGCAAAAGTGTGGCTTTTGTTGTCGCAGTTCTTCTGCAAGAAAATCCCCAAGTTGTGGGGTCCTTTGAATGGTTGTCTAAAAGAGGGGATTCCTGCAGGTGTGGGTTGTGACCTGGTTGTGTGTCAAGCAACGTCTGCTGAAACTCCCTCTTTCACACAGCTATTAAAGGGACAAGGGGCTCTTCCAGTCCTCCCTTTGGGAACTCCATGGGGCTGAGTCTATCCGTCCCCACAAGGCCCTGGATTCTAGGTAGGAAAGGGGCATCTTTCAGCTGCTTCTGCAGACTCTTCGTCTTTGTGGGCCATATTTCGTGTATCCTTGCGGCTGCATGAAGCTAACAGTCGCTCTGAATGGAAAAGGAGATCATTAAAGGAGTGAAGCAAGTTTAAGGCTTTCATGGCCGGCATCCATAATTATTTGTGGGGTTTTTTGGGCTCTGTGGCTATGTTCTAGCAGAGTTCTTCCTGACCTTTTCCCAGCTTCTGTGGCATCTGGCATCTTCAGAGAATGTTTGCCTGGAAAGGACTTGGCTATATATACTGTGTGACCTGGAAAGGCAGCAGGGATTTGCATGTGTCTTGTTGGTTATCATAGAATCATAGAATCATAGAGTTGGAAGAGACCGCAAGGGCCATCCATTCCAACCCCCTGCCATGCAGGAAATCCAGATCAAAGCATCGTCGACAGATGGCCATCCAGCCTCTGTTTGAAGACCTCCAAGGAGGGAGACTCCACTACACTCCGAGGAAGTGTGTTCCACTGTCGAACAGCCCTTACTGTCAGGAAATTCCTCCTGGTTGCTGATGGCAGGCCTCAGGCTGGGAGGGTCTGCAAAAGAAGATGAGGGTCTGCTTGATTTGAGCTCATTGTCTGCTGGGAGATTTCTCATTTGCTAACAGTCCTGAAAAATAGCAAAATAAAGACAAAACAAATGCAAATGGGAAATCTCCCAGCAGACAATGAGCATCATTGAGCAGACATTAACCCTCTTTTGCAGCCTGAGGCCTGCCAATATTTAAACAGGGCTATCATATCACTCCTTAACCGTCTGTTCTCCCTAAGTTGCTTCTCATAGGGCTTGGTTTCCAGACCTCTTTTCCTGGAGCTTGCATCTATTGTTCCTATTCTCTGGAGCAGCAGAAAACAAGCTTGCCCGCTCCTCAATAGGATACCCCTTCAAATCTTTAAACAGGGCTCTGTGATATCACCGCTTACCCTCTTCCCCTCTAGGCTAAATAGACCCATCTCTCTCATCTCCTCTTTTCTTGGCGTCCCATTCCCCATCTCCAGGCCCCTATCCCTGCAAATCTGCCTTCCTCTCTCACCCTCTTTTCTTCCTTGCAGGGAGGTGGAAGCACAAGGGAGAGTAACTCTGAGGAGCTGAGCCATGGCCTGTTCGGAGGACGCCATCGAGATGCCCGCCTTGGGCCGCCCCTTCCAGCTGGGGATGCTCTACGATTGCCGAAAAGAGTCCCTCATCCCAGGTAGGGAGTGCAGGAGATGCCCGCTCATGTCTGGGAACGGGGCTGGCGTCACCTGGTGCAGGTGTCCCGAAAGGGCTGCAGGTGATGGAAGTGGACCGCCGCACCTGCTCCTGCTCTTCCACTGCCTCGCTTGGCTGACCCTCGGCCAAACGGACACTGTCCTGACATTGTCCTAATTACGCAATTTTTCCGGATATTCACGGGATCAATCCCAATCTCCTTTGTGTGATAAACTTCACAGTGTAGCGTTGTGTGAAAGGGCCCTGCTGTATCTATCATTTTTGAGAATTCGAAAACAGGAGCGGCCCCAGCAGACCGAAAGAGGATGGATGTTTCCCCCACTTTCAAAATTTAGAGCGGTGGGTGGAATTAGACCAACAACCAACTGGTCAACTTGAGATCAGCAAAGTTTCGAGAAGAGAGCATTAAACAGTCAAACTGTGAGCATTTGGAGAAGAATACTGCCATTACTAAAAGCCAGGATGGGTTGCTCAAAAACAAGTCATGTCAGACTAATCTGATATCCTTTTCCTTAACAGAGTCACAGCCTTCGTAGATCAGGGGAGTGTGCTGGGTGCAGTATATCTTGAATTCACTAAGGCCTTTGACAAGGCCCCCATGAAGTTCTTGCAAACAAGCTGGCAAAATGTGGGCTAGACCAGGCAACTATTAAGCAGCTGTGTTACTGACATATGGACTGAACCCAAAAAGAGCTTCCCAAAGGTGCCTTTTCATCCTGGGGAGAAGTGCCGCATGGGGTCCATCTGGGGTCCGATGGGGGGCCCCTTTCATTGTTTATCATCTTTATAAACCACTTGGGTGATAGAACAGAGGGTCTCCTCACCAGATTAGCAGAGGTCTCAAAACTGGGAATCAGTCCTATGGAAATCTGATGTTTGAATCAAAAACCCACAGGAAAGGAAGCCCTCAGCTGCCCCTGAAAGTGAGCAAGCAGACATGGTTGTCCCACTCTTGGTCAAACGGCATTTCAATGATCCTTTGTGGTTATATGATTTCCAGTTCTCTTGCAGCTTTACCAAACTACAACCATGTTTTAATGACAGTGTAACTGGGACAAAAGAAAAGAATGCCGCCCTCCAGGCAATGAGGGAGGCTTGTCCCATTGCAAGTCTTTCTAGGTTCTCCTTATCCAGCAAGAGACATTTGGTCACTCTTGATCTTTATCTGAATGTTCTAAAGCTGTTCATGTCTCCTTCTTCGCCTATACAGGTATCACCCTTTGGGATGAAGATGTGCTTCAGAAGGACCTCCAGCCGCTTCCCAACACTGAGCTAGAGATCATTGCATCCGACTCCTTTGAGGACAAGGCCTCTGCCCTCAACATCTCCCCATCCCTCAAGGCCAGTGTCCTGGCAGGCCTGGTGGAGGTCAGAGGGTCAGCCAGATACCTCCAAGACACCAAGACGTCCGAGCGCCAGGCCAGAGTCACCCTGCACTGCAAAACTACCTCCAGGTATGAGCAGCTGGCCATGAGTCATTTGGGATCCCAAAACATCTCCCTTCCAGCTGTCTTTGAACATGGGACGGCCACCCATGTGGTCACCGCCATCTTATATGGAGGCCAGGCGTTCTTTGTCTTCAACCGAGAGGTTTCCTCTTCAGAGTCTGTACAAAAGGTAGAAAGAAACCTCAAGGCTATCTTTGAGAAGACTGTGTCTATCCATGGGGAAGTAGAGATCCAAATGGATGAGAGGGAGAAATCCCAAATTGAGACCTTCAGTTGCAAGTTCCATGGAGACTTTTCTCTGGAGACTGATCCATTGAGTTTCCAAGATGCCATGCAAGTGTACATCACTCTTCCCAAAATGGTGGGAGAGGATGGAGAGAAGGCTGTGCCCATATTGGTCTGGCTGTACCCACTGACCAAGATGGATTCCAGGGCAGCCAAGATGGTGCGCGAAATCAGTTTAGCTGCGCTCTCAGATTGCCAAACATTTATAGAGCAGCTACATGAAATCGGCATGAGATGCAATGACCTGGCAAAGAATCCCATTGCTGACACTTTCTCAGAAATCAAGAGGAAAATCCAGAAATTCCAACATTTGTGTGATCAGCAGAAACACACTTTCCAGAAGAAAATGGCAAGGATCCTTCCTTCTATCCGAGGCGGAAGGAAAGAGGAAGGCGCCCTGGCGGACATCTTGACGTCAATAAGCCAGTCGCTCTTCAACATCCAAAGTCTGAATGAATTCCTGGACATGAAGGAACAAGAGATTAAACTGGTAAAATCTTATCTCGCAATCCTCAAAGGAATAGAAGTTATCTCCTCCCAGAACAGACTGGAAGAAATCGTGCTCGACTCCCAGAATGAGCTTGTTGTCTCTTTTACCTTCACTTCTCTGCACGACGAAGAGCCGTTTTTATCCGATTTTCAGCACTGCCTCCAGAAGCAATTCTTGCAGGGGATGGATGACCCCACGAGAGGCAGGTCTTCGGCGGAAACGTCAAGGGCCTGGTTTGAGCATGAAGAGATCCTCCAGCGCGCCTGGAATGCCGCCAAGTCCGTTTCGGAGTTTTCCCGTGCCAATAAACCAAATAGGGAGGTCTGCTTTGTGGTGGCCTCTGCCCCAAATGAGGACGTCCCAGGAGCCGCCATTTACCTCTACGAAGATGAAGAGTTGGTCAGCTGCAACTATGAGCTGCCCCAAAAACCTCTTCCTCTCGTGGTGAATGAAATAAAGCATGACAGCATGAGACTGATGTTTCAGCCCACTATGTATGGGAAGGGCTCCATCTCCAGCTATCAGATAGAGTACAGGACCTCAGGAGAGGAAAGCTGGAAGGCCATGAGCACCAAGGACAACCGAGAGGCTGTGATATTGGAAGATCTGTGTCCAAACACGGAATACCAGTTCCGATATGCAGCTAGGTGCAAGCCAGGCCTTAGTGAGACCAGTGAGACCAGTAAACCAGTGAAGACCCTTCCCACCAGCCCCCCTGGGAAGCCTACAGAGATAACCGTTGGGTCTTCCACAGTTTCCATTTCCTGGGGGAGTCCCGGTGTCATTGGAGAGGGAGTCCTTATAAAGGAGTACAAAGTGGAGTACAGAGAAGAGTCTGGAAAAGAAGACAATGAGAGCAAAGACCAGTGGAATGAAAGAAGAACCGGGAGAAGAGCCGAATTCTGCCAGATTGGTGGACTGAGGCCTCAGACGCTCTACAGACTCCGAGTGACAGCTGTCTGTTCTGATGGGACTCAAAGCACTCCAAGTGAAGAGACAGAGGTTTCTACATCCCTGGAAGAAGAAGGGGAAACCCGATTAGCACTGAAGTACCTCCAAAAGAACACACTGGTTGTAGAAGGGCAGCCCTCAGTCTATGTTCTTCCATTGGAGGTGACATCAAACTCCCATATGACGTATCACCTGGGAGAAGAGAACTTGTGGGTCCCAAACAAAGTCATCATGATGATGGGAGAAACAGGGTCCGGGAAGACCACCCTCATCAACGGGATGGTCAACTACATCCTGGGCGTCCAATGGGAAGACCCTTTCCGATTCAAACTCATTCATGAAGAGGCCAATAGGAGCCAAGCGGAGAGCCAGGCATCTGACATGAAAGTCTATGTGTTGAATCATCAAATGGGTTTCCAGATTCCCTATTCCCTCACAATCATAGACACCCCAGGATTTGGAGATACGGGAGGAACAGAGCATAGCATCTCATTAACAAGGGAGATCCGGCACTTTTTGTCCGCCTTGCAGGACACTGACCACCTCGATGCCATCTGCATTGTGCTCCAGGCCTCCTTGGCTTGTTTGACCCCTGCCCAGAGATATGTGTTTGACTCGGTCCTCTCCTTGCTGGGGAAGGACATGAAGGACAACATCCAGGTCCTGGTTACCTTTGCGGATGGACAGACCCCTCCTGTCCTGGAGGCCATTAAAACAGCCGATGTGCCGTGTGCTAAAGATGCCAGCGGGACCCCTGTCCACTTCAAGTTCAACAATTCTGCCCTTTTTGCCAGCAATCCTGTACAAAGTGGAGGCAGCTTTAATTTCGATGAGATGTTCTGGAAAATGGGCTGCATGAGCATGAAGACTTTCTTTGACTTCACAAACACATTGGATCCTAAAAGTCTGACTTTGACGAAGGAAGTCCTCCAGGAACGGAAGGAGCTGGAGGCTGCTGTGGAGAATCTGCAGCCCCAGATCAAGGCTGGTCTGGTCATCCGAGAAGAACTGTGGAAGATGCAGGAAGTTCTGAACCAACGCAAGGACAAAATGGCGGCCAACAGACACTTCGAGTACGAAGTGGAAAAAACTGTGCCAGTGAAAGAGGACATCTCTGGCAGTGACAGTTACGCCATTAACTGCAGAAATTGTCACTTCACCTGTCACTATCCTTGCAAGACGACTAGCGAGGAGGAGAAGCGGAACTGCACCGCGTTCAGTCCGAACACAGGGCAATGCAACGTCTGCCCCGGTCAGTGCGTCTGGAGTGTCCACTCCACCCAGAGGCACCGGTTTCAGTACAAAGTGGTCAGAGAGAGAAAGATCTACGAAGAGCTGAAGCAGAAGTACAAGCAGGCCTCTGAGGAAGAGAGAGCCACGGAGAGAGAGCTGCGCCGTCTCATTCGGGAATATGAAGGGGTGAGGGAAGGGCTAGAAGGGCTTCTCCAAAAAGCATCTCGCAGCCTCCGGCGCCTGCAGGAGATCGCCTTGAGGCCCAACCTGTTGTCCTCCCCGGAGTCCATCGACCTCCTCATCATGGCTGAACATCAGGAGATGAAGCCGGGTCACCAGGAGAGGATCCAGTCCCTGCAGAGAGTCCGGAATATGGCGGAGCTGATCCAGAAGATCGCCCACAAGGAGCCCCTTCTGCCTGGAGAGGGGGGTCTCTACACAAAGACAGAGCCCAAGGGGCCCCCACCCCCAAAGCCAGGGTTTATGAAGGGGATGGCAACCATCACAAGCTGGTTCAAGTGAGAGCAATGCGCAGCCCCAGTTTATACCCCCCTATGCTGTATCTTTGCATTTAAAAATCCATTTGCCTTTTTCTCTGCTCCTAACAGTAGCCATTCTGCTTATACTGAAAGGATCTCAGGATGGGAGAAAGGATGGATGGATGGATGGATGGATGGATGGATGGATGGATGGATTGATAAATAACTAGTATAATGGTATACTAATATAAAATATTATAATAGTGCAGTGTGCCTATGCCATATGTGGGCACTCTATACACAGGTTTGAGCTTAAGCTGAAGCTGCGCAACAATTAAAGAAATGGTGCCCGTGCCCATTGTGCGCATGCTACCCATGCCGCGAGCACACAACGCATTATTTGCAATGGGGTGGGAGCAGATGCAGATTTCTCTTTATGTGGGGGGATCCAGAACGGATCCCGAGTGTAAGGGAAGGGCCCACTGTAATATTATAATACTATAATTATAATTAATAATAATTGTATTCCCTATTACCATGTATGAAAATGAGAGCTGGACAGTTAAGAAAGATGATAGGAAGAAACTGAACTCATTTGAGATGATGTGGGGCTGGCGAAGAGGGCTGAGGATGCTATGGACAGCAGCCAAAAGGACAAACCAAGGGGTCCTAGAGCAGATGAAGCCAGAAGTATCTCTGGAAGAATCCAAGATGACCAAACTGAAGCTGTCGTACTTCAGACCCATCATCAGAAGGAAAGACTCATTGGAAAAGACCATAATGCTGGGGAAGGTGGAGGGAAGGCGGAAGAGAGGAAGGCCGCATGGAAGATAGAGGATGGACTCTGTGAAGGAGGTCACTGTGGGTTTTATGAGGTTGCAAGAATTAAGCAGAGCAGAGGAGGCTGGGGGGCTTGGAGATGTCTCCTCCAAAGGGTCCCCATGGGTTGGGATCAACTCTAGGAGGAAGGTATTAGGGTCATTTGGGAGCACTTTTTTGTTGTGTGCAATGCAGTTATGGTGGGGAATGGCCCCTCCAAGTCTCCTGCAGTACTACCATGGCCCCATAGCGTCCCATGGCCACCCACCCCTGCTCTAAGGGGGAGTCTTCCCCAACCTGGGTGCAATGGCCAAGAAGACCCTGATCCCACATCCCTCCAGCTTCATCCCGTTGTTGTGGGTCCAGACTAGAGGATTGGAGTCAATAGGAGTCTCCATTCCGCTGCTGAGTGGACGGTCCTGCTCCAGCCGGGACTCCCCCATTGTATTCCAGCTTCTCTGAAGAGCCCCTTCCACAATTAGCTTTCCTGGCCCTGATGACCAGAAGCCTCCCGGGTTTTTCTGCCTCCCAGCTCCAGCCACGTCACACAGTCACCCAGTTATTTTGCAGCCTCAACTGTGGCCTCCATTCCAGTTTGTGGGAGCCCAGGACCTCTCCTGCCTCCCAAGTCTGGCATGGATGTTTTTGCAAGGACCTCTCGCCATTGCCCCTTTGTCCCATTTTGTTTTGTTAGAAGGTTAGGGGCTGTGCAGACCTCCTCTGAAGGAGCGGCCTGTAGCTGCCTCTGTCTTTGCCAGATTGGGGCTAAAGCAACCGCACGCTGTGGCTCTAATTTGGCCTTTCCATGGTGCAAAAAGGAGCTGCAAAAACATGGTTTCTTTTTGCGCCCTGGAAAGGGCACCATGGCCACTGGCGCTGCAGCTTTATGGTTCTCCTTTAGCACTGTGTCATCTAGATGCAGCGCCAGAGGAGCACCGTGATGCCACGCACCATGTGGTGCAGCATGCGGAGTCCCACTGGTCTGGGGGCGGAGCTGGATGTGCATCATGTGGACCCCATGCCCCAATTCCTCCCCCAGGCCAGCCTTTCCCACTGGGCCACACAGCCCCATAGTCTCTTCCTGGAGTCCTGGTGATACAAGGGTTAAATGCCAGTCCTGCAGCGCCAAGTTCGATGCCAGGCAGGGCTTCAGGGTCCACTCAGCCTTCCATCCTTTTGGAGGTCAATAACCGCTTAGAGAGTGCCAAGTTCACTATTAAGCAGTATAGAAATGTGAATGCTGTTGCTATTGCTGAGCTTTGCAGATGTGCTTCCAAGGCAAAGGAATGTGCAGATCTGAACCAGAGGGTCAGCATGGTGTGGCCATCAGCATCCATCAGAGGTGGACATGTACCAAGGTGTCGGAGCTGTTTTTCCCGTTTCCCGACCAGTTCTGGCCAAAAGGGGTGGGGCCTAAAGGTAGGGGTGGGGCCTGTGTGAAAGGGGAGGGGCCTGCGTGGGCTGCGCTTCGCTTAAAAACGGGCTAAAAATAGTAAATAGTAGCTTCAGAAATACTTTACTCGCTTAAATACCTTGAAAGATGTGCAAAATATGTGTAATGGATAACTGTATTTTAACAATAGCAAAATATGGGGAAATATAAGCACTGGGGAATAACAGAAGAGTTGCCTTTTCCCTTCCTGTATTGGGTGACCTGCAACAACGACAACGACAACAACGAATGACCCTTGTCCATTGCTTGACAATCGCTCGATTTGCGTTTATCCTGTGAGCGCAGCTTTCCTGAATAAAGCTTTCTTTGAGCAAAGAGCCTCCTCTGAAGTCTCTGGTTCTCTTTCCTGGAGGAGCCTTTTCTGCGTCGGTCGGAAAACGCGGCTGATGCTCTTAACCGCTTTCCAAGTTTGTATCCGCTACTAATTCTGCTCTCCTTTTGGGACTAACACTAGGGTTTAAACCTCGAAAGACCAGAGGAATCGTAGGCTTATTGCCTTGGAGAGGAACCCAAGGGCTTTCCAGTCTGAGGAGGGAAGGCTAACGGTGAGATGATATAAAACGAACATTTTACCAAAATTAAAAAAAAAATTAAGTTTAATTTTTATGATGTATTTTCAACATAAAGTCATGATTCTTAAAACTGTTTCCTGCGATTCAGACATAATCCCCTTCCGTGATGTTTCTCAAACATCAGCCTTCCTTTTGGCCGCAGCCGCCTTTCGATTCTGGTTCCCTTTCCGTCTGTTTGCATCTATAGCTCAGTTATCTAACATTCATTAATTTTGTCGGCCAAAATGGATGCTAAGATTTCATAATCCGTGTTGAGGAGAGGAATCGGCCTGTGATTTGTCCTTTCTTGTTCATCTTTGCCTTCTTTTGGAATGATTGCAGTATTTGCCTTTTTCCAGTTCCAGGGAAGCCGCTGTTCCTGATGTCGTTTAATGTCTTTTGAAGGGCACCTTAAGTTCTTCTTTAAATGTCTTGTAATTAAATGTCTTGAAAATCCCTCTGGACCTGGAGCTTCGTCACTTTTTAGTTTTTGCGTCGCTTCTTCAGTTTCTTCTACGGATGAAAAGGCTGCATTCAGAACTACTTTTTGGCCCAAAGACATTTCTTTTATCTCTTGATTTTCTAAATAGCCTGCTATCTCTTGCGCTGGAGCATTCTCTTTTTATATAAGTCTGAGCAGAAGTTGTGAACAGCCGCCGTTATTCCTTCCTGCATTTGAGCCTTCAATCCGTTTGCCTTTGTTTCCGCAGCTGTATTGTTTCCTCTCTCTTTCCTCAATCTGTCAGTCAGCCATTTTCCTAATTTGTTGCTGCCTCAAAGTGTTTCTGTTTCAGGGCTTTCGTTTTCTTTGCCGCTTGGATTGTGATGCCCTTTTCCAGTTGTTTCCTCCAAAATGTCAGTTGCTTATTGCTCTGATTGCTTTTTGTAGAGAGGCAGGATATTATTATTATTATTATTATTATTATTATTATTATTATTATTATTATATTATAAGGGATCCTTATCTAGTTTTCCTTCAATTTGCTTGATTTCTTCTTCCATCTTCCTCCTTTCCTGACTCCGTTTGTTTTTTATCTCTGCTCCTTCTTGAATCAAAAGCCTCTCGTTGCCGCTTTACTTGCATCCCATATTATTTTCATAGATGTTTCTTCATTAAGGTTTCCTTTGAAATAATTTTTTAGAGTCTCTTTGGCTTTTTCTAATTAATTCTTATTAATAGTCCTTTAGTCTCCAGCTAAATTGTGTTTTCCTTTCCTGCCGTAGTCGTTATTATCAAATCATGGTCCGAGAGTAATCTTGGCAGGATCTCCGTATTCTTACTCTTTGGAAACAATGGGTCAGAGATGGCCAACATCTCGGTCCTTGAGGCCGTTTTGTGTGTTTCTGAGAAGCAAGTGTGTCCTGGGCTTTCTGGGACAGTTTTCTCCAGACGTCCTTAATGCCATTTCCTCCTTTAAGTCAAAAAAGGGACCGTCCGTTTCCCCCGATTCCTCTTCGTTTTTCGTCTTTAAGGGGCTCCATTTCTCCGTTCCAATCTCCTTCTTCGATCATATTTTCGTAATGCAATTGCCTTAACAATTCATTTAGCTTTTTAAAGAGTTTGTGTTGTTTTCCATTTGGTGCGTAAATATTTATTAAAAGACATTTCGTATCTCCTGTTCTGAGTTCAGTTCCTAAATGATGTCCCTCGTTGTCTCTTCTTTAGCTGATGTGTTATTTTTCACATGCGTTACTATGCCGCTTTTCCTTTTTTCTTTTGAGGATGTGAAAGTTTGACCCAGTTTATTATTTTTCAGGGAGCTGGACTCTTTCTGCTGATTTTTGTTTCTTGTAAACAGATCATGTCTAATTTCTTCTTTGTCAAGTAATGAAATGTTTTGCTGCGTTTGAGTTTTGAATTTAGTCCTTTGATGTTCCAGGATCCTATTTCTAGATCCCTCTTGATACGCTTTTAATCTCCCTGATTTCAGCCATACTCCATCCGGGCTCCAGGCTCTTCTTCTTGAGGGATGCTCCTCTCCTTCTGTCTCTCCAGAGTCTTTCTCTTCGTGTTTCACGTTATCTTCTTCTTCCTCCTCTTCTTCCTCCTCTCCTCTTAGTTTGCGTTCTGGGCTTCTTCTTAGCATGTGTCTCTCTTCCTGTGAACCTTTTTCTCTGTCTGATCTTATCTTCCTTAGGAAGTCCTTTGCTTTCCGTATTGAATTTATCCTGTGCCTTTTTTGCTTATATAGCACTGGGATTCCTTCTATTCTATCCCAGGAATATGGGATGTTCTTTTTCATCACTTCTTGTCTTAGGAATTTGTAATCCTGTTGTCTTCAAAGGATTTCAACCGACATGTCTTTACAAATCTTGATCGTGGCGTCGTCAATAATTAATTCCGATGTTTAGGGTGTTTGTAAAACCTCATCTCGCTGTTTCGTTCCAACAAAAGATGTCACCGCGTCACGTGGAAGTTTTTTCTCTCGTGACACAACAGAATTTAGTCTGAACATTTTATCTGTCGCTGTTCCCATTTCCGCTTCGGTTACATCTATAAAATTTGCCGATTCCGAATTTATCCCGTCATAAAGATCCTCTTTTATTTCTTTTGGCACCTTTCTCAATTTCAGGCCTCTCTCTCTCTCTATAACGGGTTTCTTGCGTTATAGAGACACTTTTTGTTTGCCTTTTACTTCTTTGGTAGCAGCTTCACATTCCTCTGTTTTGACATTCGGTTTTTGGATATAGAAAAGGGAAAATATACGCAATTTGAACAAACAATTCAGAAAGGAAAAGAATTAAAGGAGAATGAAAATGTGAAAGGAATAACTAGCAAAATTTATAAAATATTAATAGAGAACAAAGGAAAAAATATGAACCAAAATGTCTGGAAAGAGATACGGGAAGAAGGATCGTGATGTGGATTTTGTGGAAATGAACGGAATGGGATTTGGGAACAAAGACATTTGAAAAACCTATTGGCACAAATTGAGGAACATCATTACAAGCTGATCTGGGAATGGTCCTTAATGTCATCGAGATTCAATGACACAGATAAGAGCAATTCAAAATACTGCTGGAGAGGATGCAATGAAGTGGGTCAGATACAGACATAAGCGGCGGCAATGTAAATACGTCAAAAGATTTTGGGAAAGAGTAGTATTAGAAATAGAAAATATTATGGATATGAGAATAGATAGGAAACCAAGTATAGCATTGCTATCACTATATAGATGCAAAATGGAAAAGAAGAAGTAGCAAATTTCCTCAGAGCAGCGAGAAGTTGGAAAACTAAAACGAATGTGGAAATGGAGGGTTGGTATAAAGAGGTCTGGCAAATAGCGATTAATAATGAATTAACATGTGAATTGAAAGCGAAGAAAGGATTATGGAAAAGAAATGATTTTGATGAAATATGGGGAGAAATATTGAAAAAGTATCAAGAAAAGAAGGTGGAAAATTCCCTTCATGAGAAGAATTAGAGTTTTGGTTGGAGGATATGGATGGGAACGGCTCCAGGGAAGGAGTTCTAGGTATGAAATAAGCAAAGGGTTAAAGCATATTTGGGTATCAAGAAAAGTGTAATAAAAATATTAATTAAAAAGGGGGGTGACATGATAGCCCCGTTTAAATATCCGAAGGGGCGTCATACTGAGGAGGGAGCAAGCTTGCTTCCTGCTGCTCCAGAGAATAGGACGCAATGGAGCATTGGAGGCAAGCTCCAGGAAAAGACCGTCCGGGTTCCAGCTCAAACATTCAGGGAGGACGTCTTGACAGTAAGGGCCTGACAGTTGGACACATCCTTCCAAGGAGAGCGATGATGGCATCTCTTTTGGAGGTCCTGAGCGGAGGCGAGGGCCAGAGTTGGCAATGCTTTGCGGAGAGTTCCTGCAGGGCAGGGAAGGGGCTGGACTGGATCAGGGCCCTTCCTGGGGTCCTTCCAGCCCCACATCCAGTATGGGGCCTCCTCCTCCTCCTCCTCCTCCTGCAAGGCAGTTCTTTTAAGCTAGGATTTCTTCCTTGGTTACATGTAGGTCCTGTCTTTCCATGACCAAACTCAGGGGAAAGCTTTCCTTTCCGTCTTTTTCCTCAGGACAACAACCCTGAAGGCAGACCAGCCGAGAGAGAGGACTGAGGGCAGAGGTTTTTCCTGGGCAGCTGCTCCATCTTCAGGGTGCCGTTCTGAACTCCTTGGCCTCCTGGATGTCAATGCATTCCTTGCCCTTGGCTCTAATGCCTGGGGCTGTGGGAGTTACAGTCAACAACCATATGACCCCAGTTTAACAAGGCATCCCTCTCTTCTTTGTTCCTATCTGGTGCAAACCTTGTATTAGGCTTTTTTAGTCACACAAAGGAGAGGAACTCATCCGAGGAAAGATTAGGCAGACAATTCGCAATTCGCAAAACAGCTGGCAGTTGAGGAGAGAGTGCGGTGCAATGGTGGTGGAGTTAGAAATAGGGAAGAGGCTTCCAGTTTTCAACCATCTGGAAATAGTTTCTTAAGCCTCTTTGAGTCCCAGATTGGGAAAAGGCAGCATATAAATCCATAAGTATAACAACAACATTTCATTATATTCCCTTCCCTAATTAGCTGGAGTTACATCTAAAATATGGAGTAAGGAATACCTTAAGAGCCAGAGACAGCGTGGGCAGTGCTTTGAATACTGGCTACAATCTGGAGACTCTAATATACGCTTCATTCACAGCTATATTACATATATATAATATATATATATGTTACACACTCAACCGTACATAATACACAATCTGCCAGGGAGAACCAAAGGGTGCGGTCTCTTTTGTTGTGTTTATATTATATATATATATCTATGTGTGTTTAAAAAATGACCACACATTTTGTGAATGAGCAATGTCCTGGGAAAGGAGGACTTCTGGTCTCCTGGGGAACTTTGGAGCCTTCCTGGAGGAGGTTGACATGAAGTGGACCCTGGGCAGACAACCAGAGCAGCTGGACCTTAAGGTCAGAGGCGCCCTTGTGCGAGAACGTGAGGTTGGTGGGCGGGGCCTCTGGATGAAATGGGAGGGGCCTCAGGTGCTCCTCCCTCCCCTCCCTCCCTTTGGAATAATCCCAACTGCCATTTGCAGCCTTGGCCAGAGGAGGGTCACTGGGGCTCCTTGACCGCGGCGGTTAGTGGTCCGGAGAGGAGTTTGGGGGTGACCTCTGTGCCCTCGATGCCAGGGCTTCCCCCGCTGTGTCTCAAGGGCCGATGTGGGCACCTCCAAAGGATGGAGGCCAACAAACCGTCCCATCCTTGAGAGACAGGCTCAGGAAAGTCCCTTCCAGCCCACAGCTCCCATAATGGCACAGCTGCTGTTAGGTGTGGTACTTCCTCTGGACTATAAAGCCCAGAATCCCCAGCCAACATGGCCGTACTGGAAGATATAGTCTCAGGCCTTGGTCCCAAGGGAAGTGGGCCCATGATTAATAGGATTGGCTTGCGGTCTAGCATGGTGTATTGGCTTGAGCACTGGACCATGACTGGTGACCATGGTCTGAATCTTGGCTCGGCCATAGAAACCCACTGGATGACCCCTTGGGCAATAGGTCACACCTCTCTCAGCCTCAGAGGGAGGCAAGGCAAAGCCCTTCCGAAACACATTTGGCCGAAACCCCCCCAGCTGCTTCTTTTGGTCGCTGTGAGTCGGGAAACGGCCTAAAGGCACTCAGCAAGAACTTCTTTACCTGTTGAGTTACAACTGACAAATTGATTTAATGTCTCTGCTTTAGTCAGGACTAAATCATAGGATTCCAGGCCACCAAAAAAGTAACTTCCCCAAGCTTCAATCCCACTTTTGGCCAGCGCTTTTGGGATGTATGTCAAGGGATGGTTTAACTGTAAGCAATTTGTGCTCAGATCTCTGCAGGACTCTGAAGATGACGCCTTGTATCTGGAGGAGAACATCTACAATCTGCTGCCCGACCCAAACTGGAAGAAAGCCATCAACCACTGCAGGTATTTGGGGGGGGGGGGGCAGCGGGGTCAAGGGTGAGAAAGACCCACCTTTGGGACGTGGCCACCGTGCCTCTCTCTCGTGGCATCCCTTCCCAAAAGCACCAAGATCTGGATTGCTCTGAATTGATATGCATTCAGTGCAGTCACCTGTTTCATTGAACACAGTGCAACTCACTTCTGCCATGCAGGAATACATAGAATACTTGAGGGAAGGGTCTACTAAGGGTCCTCCAATCCATCTCACTTCTGCCATGCAGGAATACATGGATCTTAGAATCGGACAAGACCAACTAGGGCCATCCAGTCCATTCACTTCTGCCATGAAAGCTCTCCCTGTGACTGACAGCCAACCAGCTCCATTTAAAAGCCTCCAAAGCAGCATATTACTTCCCTCGTCGAGACACTACACTCCTGTTGATGCCGCCCAGAATGCATTGGCTTTTTTAGTTGCTGCATACACTGTTGGCTCATGTTCAGCCTCTGGCCACTAAGACTCCCAGACCCCCTTCGCATGCACTGCCATTGATTCAGGTGTCTCCAAGGGCCACCCCACACAGAGTGCCTTGCGCAGAGTCTAATCCCTGACCCAGACTGTATCAATGGCTTCCTTCTGGGTCTGGAAGGCAGGGCATACCCTCCTTTGGGGAAAGTCACCATTGTTCCCGTTTTCCCTTTGACTTAAAGGTATGTCTCGAAATTCCGACCCTTTGTGAAACGCGAATACAGAGAGAGGAGACGGGCCTCTGCAGGACATGGGAATCCCCAAACTCCCGGTCCCCACTCCCAAAGACTTCCTCCCGAAGCGTCGAAGACACCCCTGCTCCCAAAGCGTGAGTTCTGCGCCAAACGGCGGTTTTTGCGCCATGAACTTCGTGCCACGTAGATAAGGCAGGAGGCAAAAGGGAAATGTAGGGTTTTCCCCTTACACACGAGGCCTCCAACGAGCGACAAAAAACAGACTAACCCTGAAAGCCAGGTACTTGGAGTAGTGTACTTATTAGCAATATACGGAAGCTTCTTTACCCATGGATTGCATGTGTTTACTACAATTAATTTTAAGCCTCCAGTGGAATGATGAAGCCATATAAATCATCTAGAAAAACCATCTACAGTAAACTACTGCAAAACAACCATAATTAGAGATGGGTACTTCACATTATGGTTCCTTTACTAGGTTTACTGCATGATTGTTTTTGGGATGGTTTATTAGTTTCTTTATTCTGATCTGCAGTAAACCTATTGCAAGTACCATAATGTGAGGCTCCCATCTCTATTATGGTCCCTTTACAATAGGTTTACTCTATGTTGCCTTCTAGATGGTTTATAGTTCATTATTCCACTGGATGCTTAAAACTGTATGCTGTAGTAAACATGTGCAATTTCTGGTTTAAAGAAGAGCTTCTGTAGTATTGTTAAATAACTGTTGCAAGTACCTGACTTTCCTGGTTAGTCTTTTTTTTCTTGTTGGACTACTTCTCCCATCATCCTCCCCTTGACTAGGACTAATGGGAATGTAGTCCAAGAGAATCTGGAGGGCTGCCATGCGAACATGGCACTTAAAGTGGATCTTGTGCAAGAGGACCTCAGATCCATCAGAACAAAGCACTGGTGAGTACTGGGAGAGCAACTGGGAAAAAACAAGGAGGACGTAGAGTGGAGAAAAATGAGAGGATTTTAAAGGATGTATTTTGGACAGAGTGCCCTTCTTTGGGCCGTCTTCCCAAGATTTGGGATTTACTGGTTGGTTCCGCTATAGCAGATCATAGAAACAGCTGTTGAAAGGGAGCTGTGTAGGTAACACCCAGGGATCCAGTGGGTTCTACTCTGTTTGGGAGAGGAACAGGACATAAGCCTTTGGTGTTAATATTGCTGTCGTTGTCCACAGGAAAAAGAGCTCCTGGCGCAAGAAGCCGGTGGAGCTTCATGTGCCAAAAGGGACCGACCACCCGGTGATGGGCGTCCGGACCACAAAGGACTTCATCTCGCCACACATCGCGGAGGCCATCATGGCGGGTGGCCAAGAAGAAGCCCCTCCACGCCTGCGTCGACGTCCGGAAGGGAGACAGTTCCTCATCGAAAACTCGGACTGGTCATAAAATACCGCAACAAAAAGGTTCTGTACGCGAGACGTCATTCGTGTGGAGAGACCACAGGGTCTGGCGCACAATCGCTAGCAGCCATAGCGCATTATTGAACAAACCCAGCCGTCAAACAAACAAAACGCACTGTTTTTCCCTCTCTCTCATGGCTCTTGTTCTCTTTGAGTCGTAAAATCGTGGGAGAGCGTTGTAAAAGCGTCATTTTTGCCAAACAGTTATTTCAGCTGGGCAAAAGGGACACTTTTACGACTCTCTCCCATGATTTTACATCCAGAAGAGAACGACGCCATGCGGAGGGGAGGAAAAAAAAACACTGCGCCTTTTCATTCGGCTCCTGGCCTGTTTAATAATGCGCTAAGGCTCTATGAAGAGTGACAACCAGCGCAGTCATTTTCTGGTCTCAAGAGAGATTATTGAATATCTACTATTATTCAATACCAGGCTTATCATCCAGGTCCTTTCCACAATGGGTTTCAATGCGCTTGGTTTTAAACGTTTAGACCCGCTTTAGCCTCCGAAGTGGTTCAGGATGTTGTGACTGTGCTTATTACAGGTACTCTTTTTAAAGAAAATGAATCTTGTAAAAGAAGCTTAGATTTCCCTGAGGTCCCATTAGACAGAGTAGTATCTGGATAGTTTATTAATTATAACGATAAGTAAAAATATTATGACAAGTAAGCATCTTTTACGGAATCCAAACCAGACAAGACAGCATTTTTCATTGTTCAGAGTTAACTAAATAAGGCTGTAAAAAAATTCTGGGATTTGTAGTTTAGTGAGATATTAGAGATTTCGCTGCTACGATGAACTAAAAATCCCAGAATCCATAGCACATCCTGGCAGTTAAAGCGGCATCAGGCGTCATTTTTTTCTGCATACAGATTAAGCCCAAGGTATTTTAAAGCCTCCACCAATTCCATTCCTAAAGTCATATAATCAATCAGCAATATTTATTGCATGTATTCTTGTGTGGTTTTATTGCATTATTTTCTGGACGAGGAAAGAATCATCACAAGTAATGTGTGTTCTCGCGCTGTCAGAGGATTGGACTCGATGGCCCTTGCGGTCCCTTCCAACTCTGTGATTCTATGATATTTGCAATATAGTCCTATTGCTATTCCAGATTAGAGGCAACCCATCGAATCAGTGGGATTTCCCCAAGTGTGACTCCTGGGTCCGCTCTCGTCGGCTGAGAAAACCAAAAGCACTGTAGCCACCCTTTCTTCTTCTTGTAGGATTTTGGCACCACACCAAGATCCTTAAAAAGAAGAAGATGGAGGCCCAGCGTGCGCAGGGAGAGCGAGGCCTACGTGCGCCAGACCCTGCGCAAGGGAGGCGTGACGCACTCTCAAGGAGGAAAGGGAGAGATGCTGGAGGTACCTGTCTCCATACAGTCATTCTGCTTTGCTCAGTCCTCACCTGGAATAATCATAGAATCATCGAATCATCAAATCCTAGAGTTGGAAGAGACCGCACGGGCCTGATCCAGTCCAACCTTTATTTTGCCATACAGGAATGCAAATCAAGCATCCCCATGACAGATGGCCATCCAGCCTCGTTTAAAGACCTCAAGGAAGGAGGATCTATCACCTCCGAGGAAGGAGGTGCATTCCACTGTCGAACAGCCTTACTGTCAGAAAGGTCCTCCGAATGTTGAGCTGGAATCTCTTTTCCTGGAGCTTGCATCCATTGTTCCAAGTCCTAGTCTCTGGAGCAGCAGAAACAAGCTTGCTCCCTCTTCATATGACATCCCTTCAAATATTTAAACAGGGCTATCATATCACCTCTTAACCTCTTTTCTCAGGCTAAACTCCCCAGCTCCCTAAGTCGTCCTCATAGGATGGTTTCCAGACCCTTCACCATTTAGTTGCCCTCCTTTGGACACGCTCCAGTTTCTCAATGTCTCTTCTGAATTGTGGTGCCCGAACTGACACAATATTCAGGTGAGGCCTGAATGGCACTATTACTTCTCTTGATCTAGACGCTATACTTCTATTGATGAGCACCTAAAATAGCATGGCCTTTTAGCTGCCACATCACACTGTTGACTCATGTTCAACTTGTGTGTCTACTTGGACTCCTAGATCCTTTCAGACGTGTTTCATTCAGTCAGGTGTCCCCCATAATCCTAATCTGTGCATTTTATTTTTCCGCCCTAAGTGGCATACAGTGGTACCTCGGTACGAAATACCCGTTACGGAATTTTTCGGGATTACGAAAAAATCCCATAGGGATTTATTGTTTCGGGTTCGAAAGTTTTTTCGGGTTACGAAAAAACTCCGGCGCTGTTAAATGGAGCCGCGGCAGAGCCGCGGCTTTTTCCCCATTAGCGCCTATGGCAATTCGGCTTACGAAGGTTTTCGGGTTACGAATTAAGCCGCGGAATGAATAATTTCGTAACCCGAGACCACTGTACCTTACATTTCTCTGTGTTGAATTTCATTTTCTAGCTTTGGCCCAGCTTTTAGTCTATTCAGGTCATTTTGATCTTGATCCTGTCCTCTGAGTATTAGCTATTCCTCCTAATTTGGTATCTCTGCAAATTTGATAAGTTGCTCCCAATTCTGTCATCCAGGTCATTGATAAAGATGTTGAATAGCCCTTGGCCCAGGACAGAGCCCCACTGGACACCCCACTGGTCATTCCCTCCAGGATGAAAAGGAGCCAATATTGAGCCTCCTTTGGGTTCGGCCGGTCAACCATTACAATCCATTGTAACAGTTCCTTGTGTCTAGCCCACATTTTACAAGCTTGTTTGCAAGAATGTCATGGGAAACTTGTCAAAGGCCTTACTGAAACCAAGATACACTACATCCACAGCATTCCCTCATCTACCAATCCTGTGTCTAATCCTAATCCTTGTCAGTTCTGGGCAAAACAATTCAAAAGGATATTGGAAACTGGAGCCATGTGTCCAAAGGAGGGCAACTAATGGTGAAGGTCTGGAAACCATGATGAGGAGAGACTTAGGGATCTGGGGATGTTTAGCCTGGAAAAAAGAAGGTCAGGGTGATATGATACCCCTATTTAAATATTTGAAGGAGGTCATATTGAGGAGGGAGCAAGCTTGTTTTCTGCTGCTCCAGAGAATGGACACAATGGAGCAATGAGATTCCAGCCTAACATTAGGAGGAACCTCCTGAGAGTAAGGGCTGTTTGACAGGGCCACAAACTCCTTCCTCTGAGATTTTGGTGGAACTCCTTCTTTGGAGGCTGTCTTTAGCAGAGGCTGGATGGCCATCTGTCAAAGGGATGTTTTGATTGGAGAGTTCCTGCATGTCAGAAGAAAGGGGTTGGAGGATGGCCCTTGCGCATCTCTTCCACTCTTCTAGATTCTAATGATCCTACTACCCACACTGGCTCCCTATCCAGCTAAGGGGTGGGATGGGGGTTTACATGCAGAAGAGATGCCACTGCACAACAGGCAGGCTGTACATGACCCACAGCGAGGCCTCTGCTCAAGCCGAAATGAGGAACTCACAGAGCCCCAAGGCAGAGCATGGACCCAATGCGCAGTGCATTGTGCATGCGACTACGCAATGGGGTGCCAGCCTGCCCATTTCCCATTTTGGGCCTACTGCAAGTGGAATGTAACTCCAGCGGCAGTTATTTACGGTGATGTGGGACTTCATCCTAGGTCTTCTCGTGTGAAGTTATGCTCAGTCATGTTGTGCAATCTGTGGGGTTGGATGTCAACATGGGGGTGACCGAACCAAGGCATGAAGATGCAACTCAAGTATGCATGGGTTCCACTGTCATGGACAATGGCATGCGCAGCTCCACTTCTGTGACTTGAACTGAATGTGGAATTGTGGCATCGGCCAAATGTGTCCAAAAATGTGCAGATACTTTTGTGTGTATTGTTCCGGTGTGCTTGCAGAATAATCCATCAAACGCTTGCAATCCTGCAGGGCCTGAAGAAGAAGTGGAGGAGATCAATAAGAATCCCAAAGCCTTTCCTTGTGGTCGATACGCTTCCGGAGGAAACTTCGCAAAGAGAAAATGGAGCTCGAGATGAAGCAGCTGGAGCATGACATCAATGTCCGGAGAAGCACCAAGTCATCTATATCCTGAACGAATGGAGGAGTCCCAGGGCCATGTTTCAGGGCCTATGAGGATCCTTGGCATCATGGGAGAGCTGCGATCCCTTCATTGACGTCAGTGTGAACCAAAAAGTGTATGGCTTGGAATGGATTACGGTTTTATTTATCACAGTTTGTTTTATCGCAATTGTTGGAAAACTAACCACTTTCCATAGCAATGGTGGGAAGCCTGGGACCTACAGATAATGTTGGACTCCAACTCCCATCATCCCCAGCCAGCGTGGCCAATGCTTCGGGTTGATGGAGGTGTAGTTCAACAAGGTCTGGAGGGTCCCAGTTCTCCCTGCCCCTTCTGGGAAGTATTATACTCCTTTGTTACACTATAGGGAAGGAATAGTTCGTTTTTAAGAAGTAGGTCAAAGCCTTAGGAAGGTTCCAGAATATGTTATACGCTCCAAAATGTTTATAAAGAACCCTGTTTTGCTCTGGAAAAAATGTTGGCTCTGTTTACTTTTTACAGTCTAGATGTTTGTATTGTAAGCTTTGCCTTGACTCAGGCTATGGAATTCTGGGAGTTGGAGTTTGTTGTGGGTCCAGAGCAGAGCAAAGCTTAAGAAGGAAGCCCCACAACAAACTCCAACTCCCAGAATTCCATAGCCTTGAGCCAGGTGTTGAAAAGCAGTGCCAGACTGGGTTATTCCTCCAATGTGGATCCCGTGCAAAAACGGGATCTAGATCCACCAAAAGTAGGATCGTTTTCAGACACACTGAGCATTAATCCAACATTAACCCACATAGAAAGTGGACAAAATCGACCGCTTTGTACTTTTGGGATTTCCCCGAGAGCAAAAAACAAAAACAAAAAGCAGCCATTTTGTCCGCTTTGTGTGCGGTTTAACGTCAGATTAACACTCAGTGCCCCCGATGTGTCTGAAAACGATCCCACTTTTGCAGGATATTCCCGAAATCTAAATCCAGTTTCTGCACGAGATTCAGGCACTTTGCCTCCCGTGTGATAAACGCCTTCGAAAGAACAATTTTCAAGTTGTCCTCAGGTTGGGAAAAATGAACATACAAATGCCTCCTGGGGCCTGAAATGGCCTGGAAGGACTAAAACATGGCAATGTTAAGGAAGCCTGGGGGGGCATTTGGGGCAAAAAATAAACCCATAGAAAGTTATTAAAATTTGGGAGGTAGGGTAGTGCAGAGGAGAGAGATGCTGCACATTCCGGATTTAGACTGCAAGACCCCTGAGAGAAGAACACCTTCGTTCTGTCTATCTATCTATCTATCTATCTATCTATCTATCTATCTATCTATCTCCTGCCTCCCCCCACTCCACCACATCCTTTCCTTGTGTCTTCATTGCTTCCAAGGTGTCCGAAAGGAAGTATCAAGGGTTGTTTTCCACTTGTTTCCACTTGTTTGGTGGAGTCTCCTTCCTTGGAGGTCTTTAAGCAGAGGCTGGATGGCCATCAGTCACTGGGGTGCTTTGATGGAGAGTTCCTGCATGGCAGAAGAAGGGGATTGGATGGGATCAGGGCCCTTTTGGGGGTCTCTTCTACGATTCTACGTTGAAGCCTAGGCATGGGAAGATCAAGACAAAAGGGTTAGGAGAAATTACTTCCAACCTCTTGGTGGGGCATGAAAGGCAGAAAAAGGCTACTGCTACGGATGTAGATGTTGCACATGTTCAGTTGTCTAATGCAGGCTTTTGTCGCCTGAGTGCTGGACTAGGGCTGCAGGAGACCAGGGTTCAAATTCCCACTCACTGGGATTACCTTGGGCAAGTCATACTCTCTTAGGAGTTTACTACACAAAGGAGTTTATCCCGTGAATATCCCAGAAAAATTGTGTAATTACGCGAAACGATTTCACACAATGTTGCACAAAACCCACCATTAAAGCGGTCACAAAGAAGCATTGACGTGCATCAACAATGCATTTCAGATATCACTTTATTCATGCAACTGCATTTGATAATCGTTTGCACAATTACTTGTTATTTTCACTTTATTTGCAGACTGCTTTAAATGCGCTTTAATCTCTCTTTAATGCCAAAATTAGCCCCAGGGTGATAAACTCCTCAGCCTTAGAGGAAGGCAATGGCAAACCTCCTCTGAAGACATATTTTGGGGAGACAGTGTTGTGCAGTGATCTGAATGTTGGAGTGGGACCCTGGGAGACCTGGGTTCAAATCCTGCCTCAGCCATGGAAACGGTGACCTTGGTCGAGTCAAACACTCTCAGCCCAGAAGGAAGGCAAATGTGGCAAAGCTCCTCGGACTAAATCTAGTGGAGGAAACCCTAAGCTAGGTTCTCTCTAGGGTCACCATAAACTGTGAACAACTTGGAGGCATGGAAAAGACATGATTGTGGGGAGAAACACAAGAGTGCACTTGGCATGAGGCTTTTATTTGGAAGACATAGATTTCCCCCTACAAGCTCTTTTTGATAATAAAAAAGTCTATCGAGAAGGATTTCACTTCAGAAGGAAGGAAGGAAGGAAGGAAAGAAGGAAGACCACAAGGCAAGAGAGATAAGACCAGAAATATTCAGAATACAATCCTTTGACATGAATGGTGACCACATTAAAAATCATTTTTCCATGCAAGGAATTTACGTTTCCGCATCAAAAATGGGAGGGAGGTAATTGCAGAAAGTATTTTAGGAAACAGAACAAAATGGAAACGCCAGCCAGAGTTCTGCAAGATCAAGATGGCAGCGTAAACTTGACGTCCACTTGCGCCTCTTTGGCCAAGACCATGATCTCCGAGAGCTTCACGGCCATTTTGGCCGCCTGGTCCAGGTCGTCGCAGGCCAGAATCTTCAGCCCGCTCTCCGCTATTAATTCTTTGGCATCCTTAACCCGGGTGCCTTGCAGCCGAACAACTATTGGTATTTTCAACTCCAGGTCTTTCGCCGACATGATGATGCCGTGCGCAATGACGTCGCACCTCATCAGTCCACCAAAGATGTTGACTAGAATGGCCTGGACTTTCTCGTTGGAAGTGATGAGTTTGAAGGCCTCGGTCACTTGCTCCACGGTGGCTCCCCCTCCGACGTTGAGGTAGTTGGCCGGCGTCCCTCCGTGGAGTTTGATGATGTCCATGGTGGCCATGGCCAGGCCAGCCCCGTTGACCAGGCACCCAATGTTCCCATCCATGCCAATGTAGTTCAGCTCTGCGTTGGCAGCCTCCCGGTCTCTTTCATCCAGCTGGGTCCAGTCCTGCAGCTCGAAGATCTTCTGCTGGCGAAAGGCTGAATTGCTATCAAAAATGATCTTTGCGTCTATACACATCACCCTTCCTTCAGAGTCTTCAACCAAAGGGTTAATTTCCAGCACAATGGCGTCGTATTTGATGAAGAAGTTGTAGATCTTGATCATGTTGTCGGCTGCTTCGTAGACCAGGCGGGAAGGGAACCCCATCTTCTGGGCCAGCTGCACTGCTTGCTTTTCGGTGATCCCGTCCATGATGTCCACCGGCTCCTTGATGATGGCCTCGGGGGTCTCCGCGGCCACGTCTTCGATCTGCACCCCTCCCTGGGAGCTGCCAATGAGCACCGGGCCCTGGAAGGACCTCTCCATCATGATGGCAAAGTAGTACTCCTTCCGCAGGTATTTGCGCTCGCAGATGAAGACCTGGTTGCAAATCCGGCCCCTTTCCCCCGTCTGCTTGGTGAAGAGCCTCTTCCCAATCATCCTGGAGGCCATCTCCCTGGCTTCTTCTGGGGAGCAGACCATCTGCACCCCACCTTTCAGGCCCCCTTCGAAGACGCCCTTTTGCCGGCCGCCGGTCAGCACCTGCGCTTTGACCACCAGGTCTTCGGTGCCTATCCTTTTGGCCACTTGGTAGGCCTCCTCTGGGGTTCTGGCCACCAGCCCATAGGGAACTGGGATGCCAGCTTCCTTCAAGAGCTTCATGCTCAGGTATTCATGCAGAGACAAGTGCTTCAGTTGTTGCTGCAGCACCTGAAGCCCTCGCGTGGTGCAAAAGCCCCGGCTTCCCCCAAAGGCCTTGGGCACAGCCCTCAAGACCCTCCGGCCGCTGACCCTTCCCAGCAGTTTGGCCACCCAGGCTGCCGGACGGCAAATCATGGCTGGAGGCGGCCTTTGGCTCTCTCCTGCAGCTCTTCTCCAGCAGAATTTTCAATTGTCCTTTTACAAAAGAATTCCCCAGAGTTCCTTCTCCAACGGTTCAAAGCTTGGCTTCCCATTGGCCAAAGCCAGGCAAAGACTCCATGATGCCGTCGCCCACAACAGGAATGATGTCATCACCCTGAGCTTGACCAGTGCCCTCCACCTCACCTGATGATCCGCACCTTCTGCAAAAATGGATAGGCTGAACCAATGGCCGAATGGTGCATCAACACAGAGGGTAATGTCACTGGTTCAAAGGAGCAAACGGAAAGATTGTGGCCTCACATCTGGACCGATGAAAACATGCAGGTATAAATATAAGGCATTACCTCTAGTCAGGAAAAGGAGGTGCACAAATATATGATGCATGACACCTGGCTTCAAAGCAATACAATACAGTTGGCTTCAAAGCAATGCAGTACACCTGGTTTAAAAGCAATACATACAAAGCAAAGCCAAGTCATAATGCCACTCTATTCTGCTTTGGTCAATTATCACTAGGAATATTCCTGTGTCTAGTTCTGGGCACCATAATGCAAGGAGGATACTGACCAGGATGGGCAAAGGTCTGGAAACAAAACCTTTGAGGAAAAACTGCAAATCCCACAATGCAACAGGAGGCAGCTAGAGGAGTCAAAGTGGAATAGTAGCACTATAAGAGTATAGTGTGATAAACATCAGAGTCTCGTTCAGCCATGTGTCCCCCATAATCCTATATCTGTGCAGAGACATGCTTCTTTTCTGTTGCTCCAGAGACTAGAATGAAAGTCAATAGATTCACATGAGAAGAAAAGAGATGCCACCTAAATATTTAGGGGAAACCTCTTGACTGTTTGAGCTGTACAACAGTAGAATGGACTGCCTTATAAAGTGGCAGATTTTCCATCTTTGGAAGCCTTTTGGATGGGCATCTTTCAGGAGAGCTTCAGTTGTGTATTCCTGTGTAGCAGAGGGTTGGGATGGATGGCCATTGGTGTCCCTTCCAACTCTGTGACTCTATGAATCTACCTGGGATTTTTCTAGCATAACTTTATGTAGCTCACCATTCCAAGCAGCAAGAGTTTTAAAGTGTGAATATCTTTCTTCAGATTTAATCCTAATTAGTACATTATGAGCATGCGGGCCAAGCATAAAGGGAAGCGCATGGTGAAAACTCTCCAAGAGACAACTGGAGTTTGTTGCTTCCACTTCAAGTGTCTCTGAAGACACTCAGCACCCCAAAACATGGTTAGGTTTTATGGGGCCCCAAAGTCAGAGAAATAGAATCATTATAGGGCTCGACAGACTGCCCTGAAGGCAACCTCATGCCGTGGCCCCAATCCAGCCTTTTGAGGGCACAAAAAGAAGCTGCAAAAAGTGGCTCCTTTTTGCGCCCTCAAAAGAGCACCATAGCTGCAGTGGCGTGGCTGTATGGTGGTCCTTCAGTGCTGCGTCATATGGACGCAGCGCCGGAGGAGCATCATGATGCCACGCACCATGTGGAGCAGCATGCAGAATCACGGTGCCCTGGGGGCAGAGTCAGGGCGTGTGTCATCTGGTCACAACACTCTGACTCTGCCCCCAGGTTGGCCTTTCAGGCTGGTCTGTACAGGACCAAAGTTGGAAGAAACTCCAAGGAGCCATCAAGTCCAACCCCGTTCTGCCATGCAGGAATACACAACCAAAGAACCCCCAATTCTTTTGTCCCTGAGCCTTTGCTTGTCCTTTCCCTGGTCAAGACGTTCTCCAAATGTCAAACATTTGGCTATTTCTGTAGCTCCGTATCGCCAGTTGTTGTCCTTTGCCTCATCAGGAGATGCTTCTAGCTACCAAGACCAGGCCACCAAGTCCTGCCAAGAAGAAGCCCTTTCGGCCCATGAACCCTCTCCATTCCAAGCCATCATGGAATCCTTATTCTGGCCAATAGGGTCACAGGCTGCCAGCAGTTGGAGAAGGAACTCTGGGCATCAGATGTGCAAAAGGACAGTTGGTTGGTCTGTTGGAGAGTAGCTGGGAAGGAAGGCTAAAGAAGGGGAGCCAAGCCCACCAACTCCAGCCATGATCTGCAGGCAAGCAGTGAGCCTTGTGGGGCGAGGGGCCATCCGGACAGCCTTTAACACTGCAGCCAAAGTGCTTGGTTGTTGCTCAGGATTGTACAGCCGCGGTTTCCCCACGCAGCAGCAGCAGCAGCAAAGAAGCCTGTCGCTCCATGAATACCTGAGCATGGGACTCTTGAAGGAGGCCGGTGTCTCTGTCCCAAACGGACAGGTTGCCAGGACCCCAGAGGAGGCCTACACAGCGGCCAAGAAGATTGGCACCAGTGACCTTGTGGTCAAGGCCCAGGTCTTGGCTGGCGGCCGAGGGAAAGGGACCTTTGAAGGAGGCCTTCAAGGGGGAGTGCAAATCGTCTGCTCCCCAGAAGAAGCCCAGGAGATGGCCTCTCAGATGATTGGGAAAAAGCTGTTCACCAAACAGACAGGAGAAAGGGGCAGAATCTGCAACGAGGTCCTCATTTGCGAGCGCCAGTTTCCCAAGAGGGAATACTATTTTGCCATTGCATTGGAAAGAGCCTTTCAGGGCCCCGTCCTCATTGGCAGCGCCCAAGGTGGTGTCAACATTGAAGAGGTGGCCGCAGAGGACCCGGGGGCCATCGTCAAGGAGCCCGTGGACATCATGGAGGGCATCCGGAAGGAGCAGGCCCTGCGCCTTGCCCAGAAGATGGGCTTCGCCCCCAAAGTGGTGGAGGAGGCTGCCGACAACATGGTGAAGCTCTACCACCTCTTCATCAAGTACGACGCTCTCTTGGTGGAGATTAACCCCATGGTGGAAGACCTGAAGGGGAAGGTGACCTGCGTTGACGCCAAGATCAACTTTGACAGCAACTCAGCTTTCCGCCAGAAGAGCATCTTTGAGCTGCAGGACTGGAGCCAGGAGGACGAGAGAGACCGGGAGGCCGCCAACGCAGAGCTGAACTACATTGCTCTGGACGGCAACATCGGCTGCCTGGTCAACGGTGCAGGCCTGGCTATGGCCACCATGGACATCATCAAGCTCCACGGAGGGACCCCGGCCAACTTCCTCGACGTCGGAGGGGGAGCCACCCCGGAGCAAGTGAAAGAGGCCTTCAAGCTGATCACTTCGGACGCCAGGGTCCAGTGCGTCCTGGTGAACATTTTTGGTGGCATCATGCGCTGCGACATCATTGCACAAGGGATCATCATGGCAGCCAAGGAGCTGGAGCTCAGAGTCCCGATTGTAGTGCGTTTGCAAGGGACCCAAGTGGAGAAGGCCAAGGCGCTAATAGCAAAAAGTGGGCTGAAGATCTTGGCCTGCGACGACCTGGACCAGGCGGCCCAAATGGCGGTCAAGCTCTCAGAGATCATTACTCTGGCGAGGCAGGCCCACCTCGAAGTCAAGTTCCAGCTGCAGACCTGATGGTCGGGGGTCTCTGGCCTCAAGGTCCACCAAGTGTGCTCTTACTCTTAAAACAAAATTGTCTATACAGTAATCTCCCTTCCCCTCTCCCCCCAAAAACATCTTTTTTAGAAGCCTGTGTGAGTATGGGTTCTGGTTTTCTGTTGGTTTTTAAAAATGGTCCCTCTTTATCTAAAGGTATCCTGTCATCGGTCACAGTCTTGGTTACCTCTTTTGTCCTCAAGAAGTACTGGAAGTTGGAAATACTTTTCTTCTGAATAAACACCTGGCCCTCGCTGGATAAAATGTCCTAGGCTTGTGAGAGTGTTTTAAGCCCCGGAGGCCACCTTGAGACCCAGAAGTGTCCCTGTGGTATCCCTACCTAAAATGTGGCCGTCACACAGGGTTGTGAAAAGGGTCTGTGGCCCACAGACTGGCCGCTGGAGTGAAAGACTTAGGGGCTATAGATAGATGTGGGGAGGATGAGGGCATTGTCCTGCCAATGAGAATTCTGCACTCAATCACTCACACAAACACACACACACAACCTCAGCCTCCAAATTCCTAAGGAGGCAGTAACTTACAATTCCAGTTGAGCATTTGGAAAACCATCCAAAAAGAAAAACAGCAAAAGGCAAAGTGAACCTGATAATGAGAACATGGGGAACGGGCAAAGAGTGCAACCTGGCTGTGAAGGATATTCAAGGTCTTTCTCTCTGCAGAACTAGACATTTGGGGACGTTGAGGGACAGAATTCTTATTTGGGGGAAGACCAACGCTCTCATTTTGAGCCCCAGACCCCCTGCGCTGCCCATGCCACTGGAACCAAGGCAGGGGATCTGGAGGCTCTGCAGAGGCTGTTGGACTGCAGCTCCCAGCATTCCTCACCTCTGGCCAGTGGGGCTGATGGCAGTTGCAGTCAAGCAACAAGCCTCTTTGATCAGCACCTGCAGCTGCTGAGCCTAGGCAAGCAGCTCAGATGGGAAAAGTTACTTTTTAGGAGGGGATACAACACCCAGAATTCCCCAGCCAACACTAGCGTTTATCACACTGGGGTTATTGGAGCTAAGATCCGAGGTGAGTAGGGGTCGAACGATGCAAATCGACGTTATAACGCAAGTGTTTTATCACACCTGGTTGCCCATTCGTTGCCCTTCCGAACTGAGGGGCAAGTCACGTGGTGCAGATTCAGGCAAAGCGGAGTAAGTGCACATTGTATTTCCACACCGGTGCATACCATGGGGATTCAAGGATTCAAATTGGGACCCCTGCGCATGCCCAGTGGGGCCCTGAAGGCATCCTGAACCTTTGCACTTCCAGGTGAAGAAGGGAGCCTGGCTCCACTTTCACAGGAATGACAGCTTCCCCTTTCTTCTTCCCTGGCAGCCAAAGTCAAAGGGCTCCTCCCAGTCAGAGCCCCCATCCATATCAGCCACATCCACATCTATCCTCTTGTCATTCCCCTCATCTATTCCATCTACATCTCTCCTTCCCTTTGTAGCAGTTGCCTTCTCTTAGGTTGCATCCACACTGGGGAGATAATCTGGTTTAACTCCACTTTGACTGTCCTGGCTCAGTGCTATGGATTTCTGGAACTGCAGTGTCCTGAGACATTGAGCCTTCTCTGCCAGAGAGCTCTGGTGCCTCAGCAAACTAACTTAAATTATTATTATTATTATTATTATTATTATTATTATTATTATTATTATGATTAAAATATTATTATGGGAGTTGGAGTTTGTTGTGGGGTCCTTGGCTCAAGGCTATGGAATTCTGGGAGTTCCATCTCTACCTCCAGCCTCCTGTTTCATTTCCATCACATCTACAATATGGATTGAAATCCCTTTCCTCTGCATCTGCATTAGGAAATAATCTGGTTTGACTTCACTTTAACTGTCCTGGCTCAGTGCTATGGAATTCTGGGAACTGCAGTGTCCTGAGACATTGAGCCTTCTCTGCCAGAAAGCTATGGTGCCTCAGCAAACTAAAATTATTATTATTATTATTATTATTATTATTATCATCATCATCATCATCATCATCATCATCATTATGCAGTGAAAGAATGTATTAATAATAATAATAATAATAATAATAATAATAATAATAATAA
>NC_056527.1:611085-620644 GCF_019175285.1 Sceloporus undulatus | reverse complement strand
CTCTCAAAGAAAACGACAAAGCCTCACTCCTGGATAAATACACTCCATATAGTACAGCATTGCATTAAGTCGGAGCAAATCTATGGCCAGAGGAGAAGCAGGGAGGCTTATTGTGGCTCATCTTGTGCATCAGCCTTGGCTAACATTCCCCAAATGCACAGAGAAATGTGTCCTGTGAAGGCGCCAGTCCCAGGACTTCCTCAGGAAAGGCTTGAAATCCCCTTCAAGAAGAGGAAGCATCATGGCTCCTGAAGGCCTAGGGCTGAGCCTCATCCCCAGAACCACAAGCCCAGCATCGAACAGAAGGACACAATGGGCCCCTCAGAGTCCTTATTTATTCTTGAAATGTACCCCTTGGGAAGCCCCCTCCTCCTCAAGGCCCTCAGGGTTTTGGGGGAGAAGAATAAATGGGGGCCAGGAGGGCATGCATCTCTTTCTGTTTTAACTGCTTCAAAATGGCGGAAAGGCCCTCCTTAGTTTGGAGGGACCAGTCCCCCTCTTCCACACTATTACACCATTCGATCCTGCTTTAATTGCCATGGATGCATCCTCTGGAATCCTGGGATTTGTAATTTGATGAGGCACTAGGTCCCTCTGTCAGGGAATTCTCAGTAGCTGATGAAAACTACAAATCCCAGCAGCCATGATGATACTTAAAGTGGGTCTCTGTCCAGAGAGAGCTCTCAGCTGAATCAACCTCTCTTCCTCTGAGGGGGAAGAAGTCCTACATTTCTTTAATTTCATACAAAGACAGAGAAGGGGACAAAGGCTCGCCCCAGTAATAAAGTCAAATGACCAGGGAGTGCCTGGATCCTTCTTTTTCTGAGGGGAAAGTGCTTTTATCCTTTTCTGTGCCTGAGGGAAATGAATCCACCTCAGACTGAACTAAATGGGGGCCCTCAGAACCATTTTGGGGCTTTTGGAGGTGTTTTTTCTCAGAGCTCCCCAAAGAGCAGCCGTCCCTCAGGATCAGGAACCCCCAAAAAACATTGCTCTGTGGGGTCTATGTCAGCTTTATAACTCGAATAATTTTCTCAGGTTGGAAGGAAGTAGCCAGAAACTGCCTCATCTGCTGTTCTAAAAGGGCAAAAGACAAAAGTGGATGTGAAAGGAATCGCCTCCATTTCTGGGAAATCATGCTGTGACTGTGTTGAAAATGAAAGCTGCTTCTGAACAAGAATGCCGATTGTGGCCTGCCAGCATAACTACTTTTCATTCAGAATAGGGCAAACAAGTCCACTTAGGGGTCACTCCGAACAGCCAAATGTCATGTTCTATGGATGGTGGTCTGTGTGAGTTCAGATGTTCACATGTGCCAGTTGTCTCTGTCCAGAACACCCCGCACACGCACACACAGAGACCCTTCTCTTTCGGGAGGAAAGACTGAATAGTCAGGAACCTTCAGGGAAAAATATTATTTTTTTAAAAAAAGCCCTCAGTAGATGGGTCAGCCTTCCTTTCTCCTTTCTGAGGCAGGGAAAACCCTTCTAGATATCTCCTTACTTTCCTCAGGAGATTGGTCACCTTTCCTTTCTGAGGCAGGGTAGGATTTAACAGTCTCCTCAGAAACAAAGTACTAATAATTGGCAATTACAGTCTTTAAAGATTAAGTGGAAGTCATGCCAGACAAATCTAATCTCTTACTTTGATAAAATTACCAGCTTCATAGATGAAGGGGATGCCATAGATATAGTAGATCTTGATTTCAGGAAGGCCTTTGACAAAGTTCCCCATGACATTCTTGCAAATAAGCTTGTAAAATGTGGGCTAGACAAGGCAACTGTTACATGGATTTGTAACTGGTTGACCGGCCAAACCCAAAGGATGGTCAGCAATGGCTCCTTTTCATCCTGGAGGGAAGTGACCAGTGGGGTGTCCAGTGGGGCTCTGTCCCGGGCCCATGTTATTCAACATCTTTATCAATGACTTGGACAACAGAATTGGAAGCATACTTATCAAATTTGCAGATGACACCAAATTAGGAGGAATAGCTAAAACTCCAAAGGACAGGATCAAAATTCAAGATGACCTGAATAGACTAGAAAGCTGGGCCAAAGCTAACAAAATGAAATTCAACACAGAGAAATGTAAGGTATTGCACTTCGGGAGGAAAAATGAAATGCACAGATATAGGATTATGGGGGAGACCTGGATGAATGAAAGTACATGTGAAAGGGATCTAGGAATCCAAGTAAACCACAAATTGAACATGAGTCAACAATGTGATGCGGCAGCTAACAAGGCCAATGCAATCCTAGGCTGCATCAATATAAGTATAGTGTCTAGATCAAGGGAAGTAAGTTCTATTCTATTCTGTTTGGTCAGGCCCCACCTGGAATATTGTGTCCAGTTCTGGGCACCACAATTTAAAAAGGATGTTGGAAAACTGGAGCCATGTGTCCAAAGGAGGGCAACTAAAATGGTGGAACATCTGGAAACCATGAAGCCCTATGAGGAGAGACTTAGGGAGCTGGGGATGTTTAGCCTGGAGAAGAGAAGGTTAAGAGGTGATACGATAGCCATGTTTAACTATTTGAAGGGAGGCCATATTGAGGAGGGAGCAAGCTTGTTTTCTGATGCTCCAGAGACTGGGACACAATGGAACAATGGATGGAAGCTATAGGAAAAGAGATTCCAGCTCAACATTAGGAGGAATGTCCTGAGAGTAATGGAACAAACTCCTTCCTTGGAGTGTAGTGGAGTCTCCTTCTTTGGAGGTCTTTAAGCAGAGGCTGGATGGCCATCTGTCGGGGATGCTATGATGGAGAGTTCCTGCATGGCAGAATGGGGCTGGACTGGATCAGGGCCCTTGTGGTCTCTTCCAGCTCTATGATTCTATTAATTTTCTCAGCTGCTGTGTGTCTTCTGCTGGTATCCACAAGTTTACATTTCAAGAGTGTCCAGAGGAAGGTGACCAAAATAGTGGAAGGTCTGGAAAACACCAAGCCCTATAATAAGGAGTTTATGAGGGAGCTAGGTATGTTTAGCCTAGAAAAGAGAAGATTAGGTGGTGATATGATAGAGCCCTGTTTAAGTATTTGAAGGGATGTCACATTGAGGATGGAGCAAGCTTGTTTTCTGCTGCTCCAGAGGACACAATGGAGCAATAGATTCAACCTGCAGAAAAAGAGATTCCACCTCAACATTAGGAGGAACTTCCTGAGAAGTAAGGGCTGTTTGACAGTGGAACAAACTCCTTCCTTGGAGATTGTGGTGGAGTCTCCTTCTTTGGAGGTCTTTAAACAGAGGCTGGATGGCCATCTGTCAATGGGGATGCTTTGACTGAGAGTTCCTGCATGGCAGAATGGGGTAGGACTGGATGACCCTTGCAGTCTCTTCCAACTCTATGATTCTATGTCACCTCAAGTCCCATGCTTCCCCTTCTGAGTCTGCAATTTGTTAGCCTTTCAACTTACTTTAAAACAACAACAACACAATAACATTGTTTTCATTGGCGTTTCAATTTACTGAACCTAAACTCCATTTTGAACAAGGGAATCACTTTATTATTCCAATCTTCATTAAAGACCCCCCCCCAAACCCACTAGCCTTAGCTAGTAGCACTTCCACCCCAACTGTCCACAAGGCCATTAAGTGCCCTGTTTGCAGAAACAGAAACTGTGTGCTGCAGCAGTGAGACCAAGAAGAGAGAACCATCCATCTGTCCATCCATCTATGGAGCAAAAATGGACTTTTAGAAACAGAAGAGAGGGTCACAAATGTCCATGAATCTTCCCGGGGGGCCTGGGTTTCAGCCATAGGAGAGACCCACAGGCGCAGTTCCAGCTCCAAGATCCCACAACACAAGTCTTTGTTTCATTCATGTACATATGAATGTAATGTCGGCCCTCTGTATCCACAGATTCAACGGATCCTGTATCCACAGATTCAAACATTCATAATATTCATAATATAATATAATATAAATCCCAAAAGCAAACCTTGCCTTTGCCTTTTCATATACATGGGACACCATTTGACTATTCCAATGTATTTAATGGCACTTGAGCATCCATGGGGGATGGGGGTTTCCTGGAACCAAACCCCAGAAGATACCAAGGGCCCACTGTACCTACCTTTTTCATGCAGCATGTCCCTAGGGACAGAAGGTCTTTCACAGCTGGCTGGGCTGCCAACAATAAATTAAAATAGCGCCTGTCCACCAGCAGCCCACCCACCTTCCCGCTAAGGGTCAGCATTGCCCAGCTCAATCTCTTTGCACCCAGCCTCCTGCTTGAGTTTGGTCAACGTGTCGAGGGGGACCTGGAGTGGGGCGCAGGAGAGCAGGAGGGGACTGTGCATTTGGAGGAAGGGGCGCAGGTTCTCGCCATCATCCCCGCCGTAGCAAGGGAGCAGTTGGCCGTCAGCGTGGGCCGCCTGGTGAGCCTTGAGCTCCTTGCGTTGGCCGAAGATGGCCCCGCACTCAGTGCAAGGGTAGACCCTCTCCACGGTGTGGGTGAGGTGGTGGGTGCGCAGGTTCCCCTTGTACTTGAAGCTCTTGCCGCACTCCAGGCAGGTGAAGGGGCGCTCGCCCGTGTGGATACGCCGGTGCTTCATGAGGGTGGTCTTCAGGTTGAAGGTCTTCCCACACTCCCCACAGACAAAGGGCCGCTCCCCGGTGTGGATGCGCTGGTGGGTGATGAGGGTGCCCTTGCGGTTGAAGCTCTTGCCGCACTCCAGGCAGGAGAAGGGCTTCTCGCCCGTGTGGATGCGCTGGTGCTTGATCAGCTCCCCGTTGTGGCTGAAGCACTTGCCACAGTCAGCGCAGGCGAAGGGCCGCTCCCCAGTGTGGATGCGCTGGTGGCGGGTGAGGTCCCCATTGCGGCTGAAGCTCTTCCCGCACTCGGGGCAGCTGAAGGGCCGGTCGCCAACATGGATCTTCTGGTGGAGAATGAAGGTCTTCTTGGCACAGAAGCCCTTGCCGCACTCACTGCAGACGAAGGGCCGCTCGCCACGGTGGATCTTCTGGTGGGTGACGAAGTTGGCCTTGCGGTTGAAGGCCTTCCCGCACTCCTGGCAGGCGTAGGGCTTCTCCCCGGTGTGGATCCGTTGGTGGAGGATGAAGGTCTGCTTGGAGCAGAAGCTCTTCCCGCAGACTGTGCACTCAAAGGGCTTCTCCCCCGTATGGATGCGCAAGTGGCGCATCAGGTCCCCCTTCTGGCTGAAGCTCTTCCCGCACTCTGTGCAAGGGAACGGCTTCTCCCCTGTGTGCACCCGCAGGTGCGTGATCAGGTTGCCCCGGTGCTGGAAACGCTTCCCACACACGCTGCAAGCGAAGGGGCGCTCAGCGGCCGTGTAGGTCTTGCTGGAGCGCTTGGAGACAGCCTCTGGGGTGGGCAAGGCTGGAGGAAGGAGCTTCTCCCTGGGGACACTGAAGCCACCGAGAGGGGATGACGTTCTTTTGGGTATTCCTCCTGAAGCCTTCTGGGTCCCCAGGTCGCTCCCCTGCCCAGTCCATGGATCTCTGTCGCTCTTGGGAGAACCTGTAAAGTGGGGCGCATCATCTTCCGGCTCCATCTTCACAATGACATCAGGTCTGGGGTCGGCTGTATGGAGAAGAAAGAGAAGGGTTAGGGTTAGGGTTAGGGAAGAGAAGGAAAAGAAGGAGGAGAAGGACAAAGAGGAGGAGGAGGAGGGATTCAGCAGCTGCTTCTCCACAAGCCTACCTCCAAACAGCTCTCTTGGGGAGCAGAGCCCCCTATAACTGGGGCTCTTGCATTGCAGATAGTGATGGCAGGGGAGAGGGTCAGTGGAGAGCATCCTCAGTCTGGCCCATGTGCCAAAGAGTTTGGAAGGGTTTCGCTCACACACACACAGACCCCCAAGTCCAGACTTTCTCTTGGGGTGCCACAACGAGTGACAAGAGTGGGGAGCCCCCTTGCTAACCATGCCAGGGGTGGGCAATGTGTGGCCCAAGGGTGGCACGGGGTCCTCCAAGGATGTTTTTGTGGGCCTTGGTTCCCCCAGGAAAAAAGTCTCCAGAAAAAGACTTCCTGGGAAAAACAAAAAAACTTACAGTAAAGACCGAAAGAAAAGGATTCCCAAGATTTCTTCTCATCCCTGAAAAGGAAGGGCCAGCTGCCATTGCCAAAGCCTCTGGATGTGCCAGTTCTCCTTTAAATAGGCTGACAGCTTCCTTTCTACACGGTTTTAATATTTTAAAATAGACCTTTCCTTTTGCAAAAACAGAAAGGGGACTTTGGATCACATCCAAGTTATCAGGATTTGTTTTGTTTTTTGACTTCCTGGCAGTTTGTGCAGCCTCCAGAGAGTCCTGGGACAAAAAATATCCCCTGGACCCAATCCTATTACCAGTCCTACTCTACACAAAGGACTCGATTGGGATGCCCAGAGCTCCTGAGGAGAGGGGTGCAGTTCCTATGGGGTTCATCATGGCAGTAATCATAAGCATGGTCTGAAGGATACACACACACACACCCCAAATGCATCTGTGTGCAACAGAGACCCAGCTGTCCCCCATTTGGACCCCCAGCAGGGTCTAATGCCTGCAAAGCCAGAGGTGCCCCAGATGTTCCCTTGAAAGGGCCAAAGAGCCTCCAGTACTCACAGGAATCCGTCTCATTGCTGGACTCTCCGTCACTGGACTCCCCGGACCCTGCGCCGTACAAACCGTCCTCCGGCTCCGTCTTGATAGCAACTTCCCGCTTGGCCCCTGAAAGAGGACAAATAAAAGTCACATCCCTCGCTGGCTCTTCCTAATGTTGGGGTGAAACCTCTTCTCCTATAGTTTGAGACATGACAGAGACGTCTTTAAGTATCTGAGAAGAGATATCAGGTGGGAGATGGAGCGAGGCTGTTTTCGGCTGCTCCAGAGCATAGAACGTGAACCAAAGGATGCAGATTGCAAGAGAGAAGAATCAGTCTAGACACTAGGAAGAACCTTTTGACTTAAGAGCTCTTGGAGAGTGGTGTATGGACTGCCTTGGAATCCCCTTCTTTGGAGGTCTCTAAAGAGAAGCTGGATTGAGGAGGGCAAAAATTAACAAAATTAGCAATTAAATTGAAAAACAGCCAATACATTTTATAGCTAGAAAGCCTGGAGCTGGATCAGGATGGACTAGAGGAAAGGACTCTAGTCAAAGAGATCTCTTCCTGGCTCTTCCTGGTATCTCTGGCTTGTTTATTGCCCCAAGCGGTGCCTGGATGTCTGCAATGACCCAAACAAGGAATGCCAGAATGCCAGGCTAAGAGAGTGAGTGAAAACAGTCCTGATAAGGGCATCGATGGGGTGCCCATGTGGGGTTTCAAATGTACATTTTTTGTTTAATTCTATGGCTTGGAAGTACTTTGTTTGAATTCCTATAGAAAGGTACAGTATGTCACCTGTAGACCAGGGCTTCAGACCTTTGGAAAATATTCCTAATACACTGCTGAACTTTCATTCACTTCTTGGGCTCCCTGCAATAGATGGGCATCTCTGAGGAGCGCCTTCGCCGGGTATTCCTGCATGGCAGATATGGGGCTGGGCTGTATGGCCCCTGGGGTCCCTTCCAATTTTAGGATTCCTTGACACAGGACCACTCCTGCACCCTTGAACAAATGCCCCACACAAAATGTCTCCCCAAAGACCAAATACATCCATGAATTTATACATGGAAGGACAGCAGGGGTTTCTCTTGGGGAGAGCAACTGGCATTAAGGATCCTGATCTAAGTCTGGTCGCACCCACAGAAAGGAAGGCATCTTTCTCACGCCAGAAGGGATACCAGGGAAGGGATGTGTGTCACTCTCTGCTTATTTATTAGTTAATTTGTTTATTTAATGGTCTTTTAATCTGCTTCAATTATTTTATGGTTTTTAAACTGTCCCAGTCTGCTCAATTCAGTTTTGCTTGAAGGTAGTAGATATTATATCGCCCAAACTAAGCATCGCATACAAATAAACTAAGGTTAAAGTAAGCAGATTAAAACAAGGCAAAACCATGAAAATAATTAGAGAAGATTAAAAGCACATTAAACAATTCAATAAGGTCATTTTGAATTTCAATAGATTAGAAAGCTGGGCCAAAGCTAGTGAAATTCAACAGAGAGAAATGTAAGATACTGTATATAGACAGAAAAATTAAATGCACAGATATAGGATGGTGGAAACCTGGCTTAATATGTGAAAGGGATCTAGGAGCCCAGGTAGGCCATAAGTTGAACATGAGTCAACAGTGCAATGCGGCAGCTAAAAAGGCCAATGCGATCCTAGGCTGCATCACTGTCTGCAGATGTCAGAATGGAGGGCTATGGGGAGTTCCTCCTGGACAGGAAATGTAGGACATGTCCTGGAACAGGAAGACATCTGGTCATCCTGCGTGAAGGGAGCCCCATTCCTTTGCCAAAGGCAAAGAAGAATCTCTCTCTCTCTCTCTCTTACCTGGCATGGGTTCAGGAGGCGCCTCTCTCTTGGTCTCTGGGGGGCTCTGGGGGCATTCGATGGGCAGCTCCTCCTCTGGTTCCTCCTTCACCACAACCTTGTGTCCTGGAGCATCCCACCCTGAGACTGGAAGGAGGAGACCCCCATCAAGCCAAGGTCCAGCCCAAGCCCCCTTGTCTCCCTGCGGCATTTCTGGACCCCAACACCCACATCGTCCCCCAAGGGTGGGCTGAACAATGACCCACAAGTCACTCACCTGGGCTGGAGGACCTCCTCATCTTGCTCTCCATTTACTGGTGGTGGTGGGTTTTCCAGCCACACAAGTCCCCTTCTCTCTCGGCCCACGCTTTTACTTCAACACAACCTGTTGAACATGGAACGAACAAGCACTTCCTGAAATGCTTCTCCTTTGCAACCAAGACGCAGAGCCCTCAATTCATGCCCACATCGCTGGACAGTCATGTGCTGTGTTTGCACAAAATCCTATGGTCAAAAGGCATCCCAGTGGTCATCTATCCCTCCCCCAGGCTTACCTGGCAGAGCGGGGCAGGTCAAAATGAAGCCGGACGGGGGACATTTCCAGGTGGGGGGGCCAGGACACCCCAAAAACCCCTCTCATGATGGTAGTGTAGCACCCCAAAGATTGCTATGGTCTCCCCTGGAAAAGCCAGAGGCACCTTCGGAGCCCCAGAGAAGTTGGGGAGAGGCTTCCTTTCATCTCCTCACAGCGGCAATCGGCTTTTTGCAGAGTTTCAGACCTGCAAAGAAGGGAAAAGGGCCCATTAAAGGGTCTCCGATCTCAATGAACAGCATCTGACGATTCTATGATCGTTTGTCTCTGCTAATTAGGACCATGGCTCATCAGACAAGGAAGCATTTGGGCTTTCTTCGTTTGTTCTTGTGCAGAAATAAAGAAAAGATCAGGGGAAAGAGTCGACCCAAATTAAGAATCTAATAAAGATTTTTAAACAGTTGCGGTGCAGAGGAGGGAACTGATGTCGCTAGACTGCATCTTCCATCCTTCTTCACCCCACTGGGGATGATGGGATCTGCAGTCCAACAGCCAAACAATTCCCATCTCTGTGTGAAACGGTGTGTTATTTGATATCTTTAGTCTTGTCTTTCAGAGGCGTGCATGGTTTTATCATCTTTGCACATACCCCACTTTCATCATCAC
>NC_056527.1:581058-608085 GCF_019175285.1 Sceloporus undulatus | reverse complement strand
TGGGGTCTTGATGCAGAGTCTGTGGCGATGGAGGGCTGGCTGAACTGCGACTGAAACAAATAAGAGCCCCCCCCCCCAATCCCATTTTGTGTTATGAGGAGTTTCTGGCGTCCCACATCGACTCCAAAGCGCATCAGATGCACAGCGCAGAGTCCCAGGCATCAGTTCTGTACCTTTCTAGCTAATATGGCTCCCTCCCTCCAAGAGAATCCTGGGAAATGTAGTTTGGGGAGAAGGGACTCTGAACTCTCAAAACTCAGGTTCAGGAGGCAGAGGACTAGAGCTCCCTGTTGCTGCGCACCTTCAGGTGGTTTCCTACTTCTGGCAGCCCTCTATTATCTACTGAGGCTGAGAGAGTGTGACTTGGGCCAGGTGCCTAGTGGGAGTCTTCGGCTGAGTGGCCCTTGGGTCCCTGGTCTCAGTCTTCGTCCAGGAGTCAAACTGCTGCGCCCCCTCCGACTTCTGGGGCCCTCTTCTGGGGTCTGGGCCAAGGGCAACCAGTGGGGCTCCAGAGCTCTCTGCCACCAATGCCATGGCAGCCAAAGCGGTACCAAAGTGGTGCAGCTCCCTAGTGCGGACCCCCTGGTGTTTCCATGCCCTGCTGGCAGAGAACTCTCTCCAGCCAGAGCCTGATGTCCCCCAAAGACCCCCCAATCCTCCTCCCCCCCTTCCAAGAGTGGTGGGTGGGCCCTGGCACTCTGCACATGCCCAGGGCCACCATTTCCATGCCAGCAGCCGTGGGGGCCAAGGCCTGCCAGGGCAGCCAGGGGCCCCTCCAGGATCCCGCTGAAGGGCTGGGGCTTCTGGGCGCAGGGAGCCCGCGGAGAGAGATGCCAGCAGAGCCCCGGGGACCTACCTGCCAATCCCAGGGAGAAAAGGCTAACCCCCCGCAGCCCCCTTCCTTCTTTTGGGGGTGGGCTCTCTCCAGCCCCCCGAGAGGAAGAAGGCAAGCAGCAGGGTCTGGGGCTCCTGCCCTCCGCCTGGCCGAGTCGGCGGCGCCTTTGTTGTGGGCGGGCAGGGAGACTACAACTCCCAGCAGCCCCCGCGCTCCTCCTGGCCCCGCCCCTGAAGGAGAGGGAGGGGCCATGGCAGCCCCCACCCACCTGCCGCCCTTTGGGGCCCCCCTGGCAAGGAGAGCTTGGGCCTGGAGGCCCCCTTCTTTCTAAGCCCTCCTCGGCCCCTGGAGAGAGAGAGAAAGGGGGGGGGGCAGCAGGCAGGGACCCCAAGGAAAGCAAGCAAGGCGGCAGGCCTTCCCACCGGGGCCCTGGGCAGCAGGGAGACCGTCGGTGTGCCCAGGCCCTTGCTCTCTTCTTGCTCCAGACTCAGGGCGCCCCTCTCCTCCTGGGGTTTTCTTCAGGGGCCTTTGCCATGGCCGCCTCTGAGGCTGAGAGAGTGTGGCTTATTGAATCATAGAATCCTAGAGTTGGAAGAGACCCCAGGAAGGGCCCTGATCCAGTCCAACCCCCTTCTTCTGCCAGGCAGGAGGAAATCACAATCAAAGCATCCCCATCCAGCCTCTGCTTAAAGACAGCCTCCAAAGAAGGAGAGTCCACTATAATCTCCGAGGAAGGAGGGGGTTCCAGCTGGAATCCCTTTTCCTGGAGCTTGCATCCATTGCTCCATTGGGTCCTGTTCTCTGGAGCAGCAGGAAACAAGCTTGCTCCCTCCTCAATATGACATCCCTTCAAGTATTTAAACAGGGCTCTCATATCCCCTCTGAACCTTCCCTTCTCCAGGCTAAACACATCCAGCTCCCTAAGTCTCTCCTCATTGGGCTTCATGGCTTCCAGACCTTTCACCATTGTAGCCGCCCTCCTTTGGACACACCAGTCAGTGGGTCTCCATGGCCAAACTGGGAATCCCAGATCTCTCTTCTTGTGTCTCCTGGGGTCTCTTGGCAAGAGTTCTTCAGAAGGAGGCTGCCATTGCCATCCTCTGGAGCTGACTTGCACAAGGTCACCTGGTAGGTTTCCATGGCCAGCCAGGATTCGAACCCTGATTCCAGAGCCATAGTGCCATGCTCAAACAGCTGCCTCACACTTGATCTCTGAAGGGGAGACCCCCAAGACCCCTCGGTCCCCCATGGCCTTGCCCGGCTTTGCCAGACTCAGGACAGCCACCATCATTGGGACCAAGGCAACCTGCTTGTCGTTGTTGCATGGCTACAAATAGTTGCAGAGCTATGGCAAACCCATCACAGGGTTTTCTGGGAAAGGTTTCTTAAGAGGCTAGTCTTTGCCTTTCCTGGGGCTGAGAGAGTGGGACTTGGCCAGGGCCACCCACTGGCATTCCTTGGCCTAGTGACCGTTCGGACCCTGCTCTCCAGTCTTCGTCCGACAAGTTGCAACCCTACGCTGGTTCTTCTCTTCCACTCCAACTTATGGGGACCATTCCCTAGGATTTTCCAAAGTATGCCCAAGGCCAGCCAGTGGGTTTCCATGACCCAGCGGGGATTATCTTCATCTGACCATCAAATCGCAGCCCCACGCTGGCTCTTCTCTTCACTTAGGGGGACCCCCTTCTAGGGTTTTCCCATCAACATTTCTTCAGAGGAAGTCTGACACTGCCTTCTTCCGAGGCAGAGAGTGACTTGCCTCAGTTGGCTTCCATAGCCAAGCAGAGATTTGAACCCTGGTCCCTGGCACCCAAAGAGACAATGTGGTGTCATGGTTTGAGCATGTGGCTCCAGGGCATATGGCTCTAGAGACCAGGGTTCAGCTCCCCACTTGGCTATGGGAACCCACTGGGTTTGCCCAGAGGTTCAGAGAAACCTGCAAAGAGGTTGGCCCTCGGCTCGGAGGCTGGAGGATCTCCTCTACTGGCCTCAAGGGATCCGGCTAGATAGCCCTTGGGTTCCCTTCTAAGGTTCTAGGGGCCTGCACTGCTCATATGGCAGAAAAGCTCTCTGCAGCTGGGCAGAGGGCAAAAGGATGCGTCCTGCGCACACATGCACTCACACACACCGTTCTGAGGGTCTGATATTCATTCTCTGTTTTTGACCATCATGTATCTGAAGGCCATGTCACTTTTCCTCCTAGATTGCTGGCTGGGGGATTCTGAGTGTAGTGGCCTAGAAAAGCGACTCTTCTGATCTCTGTCTGTATCCCACCTTTCCTGCTAGAAGGTCCAAGGCACAGCACTAGGCAAGGAGGCTATCAGGGGCAACCCCTGGCAACCCTGAGATTAAAGCAGCTCCAGAGATGGCCACTGAACCTCTGCTAGCCTCCAGCAAAGGAGAGCCCACTCCCTTCTCAGGAAACCCATCGCTCCGCGTCAAACGCATTTTATCACTGGACAGTTCTTCCTAATGTTTAGCTAGAATCTACACGTGTGTGTGTGTTTGTGTGTGTGTAATTTTGAAGGAATTGAGTTTTTGTGGCTCTGTGGCCATGTTCTAGAAGAGGTCGTTCCTGACGTTTTGCCAGAATCTGTGGCTTTGGTGTCTTCAGAGAAACTTCATTCTTTGCAGATGCCAGCCACAGATGCTGGTGAAACATCAGGAATAAACTCTTCCAGAACATGGCCACATAGTCCGAAAAAACCCACAAAAAACTATGGATGCTGGCACATTTGAAGGAATTATAGGTTCAGATCCTGAGGTGAAAATCCACTCTCCATCTTCCACCTAATGGCAGCCTTCAGCTATCTAAAGATGAACATCATCTTCCCTCCCAGTCCTGTTTTCTCCTCATGAAACATCCCCATCTCTCTAAACCCATCCTTGCAGGGCTTGGTTTCAAGATGTTTGAAGCAGGCTTAACTGGAAAAGAGTGACCAGCCTAGGAAATCATAGAATCATAGCATTGGAAGAGACCCCAAGAAGGGCCCTGATACACTCCAACCCCCTTCTGCCACGCAGGAACTCTCAATCAACGCATCCCCATTGACAGATGGCCATCCAGTCTCCGTTTAAAAGGTTCCAAAGAAGGAGACTCCACCAGCCCCCGAGGGACCCTGATGGTCAATGGTGGGGTTTGGATCGGGGTCCCCCATCCCAAATCTCACCCCACAAGTATTCCCTCCCCGTCCCCATCAACCCTTGGACAACAAAGAGCAGACACGAATTTCAAAATCAAAAGGCTGTAATGGCTCAATGTGAAAACGACCAAGACCTCAGTGCCGGTCAGGGGTACCTGAGGAACGGCACAGACGCAGATCGTCAGATGCCCCTGTTTTGGCTGCCCTGGGGCCCTCCTTTCCTGCTATGCCTTGGCCTCCTCCTTGACCTCTGGGGGGCCGTGGGAGGCCTGGTGTTCCAGAAGCTTCGCCTGGAGGCGGAAGCGGCGGCCACAGAAGGAGCAAGGGAAGGGCCGCTCCCGGCGGTGGAGCCTCCCGTGGGTGGTCAGGCTGACCTTGCTGGGGAAGGCGCGGCCGCAGTCGGGGCAGTTGAAGGGCAGCTCCCCCGTGTGCAGCCGCTGGTGGGTGAGGAGGTTGTTGCGGCGGGTGAAGCCCTTCCCGCAGAGTGGGCACCGGAAGGGTCTCTCGGGGGCATGCTTCTGCTGGTGGATCTGGAGGCTCTCCCTCCAGCTGAAGCACTCCCCACATGTGGGGCAGACGAAGGGCTGGTCTTCCTCATGCTCAACTCTGTGGTGCCTCAGCAGCTCTGACTTGGTGGCGAAGGCCTGGCTGCAGTCCTGGCAATGGAAGGCCAGCCCTTTGGCCCCAAGGTGCTCCTCTGCCTTGTGGGAGGCCAGGAGCCACTTATGCTGGAAGACCAGGTTGCAGACGCCGCAGCGGTAGGCGCCCTCGGCCGTGTGGCTCGCCCGGTGGCGCAGGAGGTCTCCCTGGAGGCAGAAGTGGGCCCCACACTGGGCGCAGGTGTGGCGGCGTTTCCCCCGGTGCTTTTTGTGCGTCAGGAGGTTGGAGAGGTAGCGGAAGGCTTTGCCACAAGAGGGGCAGGCAAAGGGTCCCTTCTTCTCCTCCTCCTTCTCTCCATCCTTCTCCTCTGCCGCTGCCGCCCCATGGATGGTGCAGGGATGCCGCCTGAGGGAGTCCCCGTCTGCAAAGCTCCTCCTGCATTCCCTGCAGACTGGCGGCTCCTCCTGGCTTGGGCCCCAGGGTTTTTCCAAGCTGGGGTCCGATGCCAGACTCCTGACGTCCAACAGCTTCACCTCGCACCAGATGGGGCAGAAGGCCAAAGGGTGGGAATCGGGCCCTGGAGCCCCCCAAAGAGGTGGGGAGGAAGGGCGAGGCCAGTCGACCCCTGGCTCCTGCTTGATGGTCACCTCTGGGATGCTGATGCCATTCTGGTCATCTGTGGGAAAGAGGAGGAAGAGGAGAGGAAATGATGCAACCAAGACACTGAAGATAAAAGGTCACCCTCTTAGAATCACAGAATTGGAAGAGACCCCAAAAAGGGCCCAGATCCAGTTCCTGCCACGCTGGAACTCACAATCGAAGCACCTCCGACAGATGGCCATCCCTCTTGGTTTGCAAAGAATTGCAGGGAAGGGTTTTAAAACAAAACATACAGTGGATGTTTTAAATTGCAACAGTTTAAAAGGTGCATTTAAGAACCAGTTGAAAAACAGTAATTGTCAATTGTTGTTACTGCTATTAATTAATCTATAGCACATTTTTTCTTCACATTAAACAATACCATGAAAAACACTACATAGCATTGTTTGAAAAATAGCCATGGGGGGGGGGGGGGGATAAAGAGCAGTTTTTTAAAAAAGCACATTGCAAATTATTGTTGCTGCTGCTCCTGAATTATTGTCAGCAGCAGCAGCAGCAGCAGCATTGACAGCGTGGAGTATTGGTCTGAATGCAGTATTAGGAATCCAGGAGGCCGGGGTTCAACTCTCTACTCAGCCATGTCAAGCTCAGCCTCTCCATCCCTTTGCTGGAAATACTCCATGCTAAGCCCTTGCTTTCTGGGGGGTTGGAGGAAGACAACGGGGGACACTCACCGGCTCCAGGGGTCCCTTGGGCATCCCACATCCCTGAATGATTGGCATCCGAGGCACACGGGTCATCCCCTCGCTCTAGTTTGCAGATGAGCTCTGGTTTGGGAGGCATGGATCCTGCGTGCGACACAAGGGAGAAAGAAACCAGACTGAGCTGGTCACCCTTATGGAAGCAGCCGCCTCAGGTTGGGCAGAACGCAACTGTGCCTGTCTTAAGAAGTGGCTGAATCCATGTCCTGCCTTTGCATCCAAGGTGGCTCATGGCAAAGATTAAAAGAAAGCACAGTTAAGAAGTTATTTTGTTTTCTTATATCCCGCTTTCCCCCCAAAACAGGGACTCAAGGCGGCATCTTGAGTCATTTCAAGCGTCTGAAGATTAAAAATGAATGATCCCATTAAAACACCACTAATTTCAAACACCACAGAACTCTGTTTTGTTTTAGAATCAATGAGCATGACTCTTTCTCTTCCAAAACCCAATTCACTTTCAGAGAAGTTTGTTTCATTTTTAGTTTTTTGCTTAACATTCTTATTCCTAAACAAAGTCATCATCCTCCATCATCATCCTCCTCCACAAATTAGTTACCTATATCAATAGTCCTGTTAGTTATTTACAAACCCTTATCCCCATTGCTCCCCTTCATTTTCGTTCATGGCTGGGTTGGTTCTTAGGACTTTATTACATTTGACGAATCCCACGCAGAAACGAGATTTAAAAGCAGGCAAAACCCACAAATGTGGGATGTTTTTCAGACAACGTTTCTTCCAAACAACAAGAACGCGAAAATAAAGTGAATGGAAAGTCAGCAAAAATGACACCTTTCTACTTTTGGGAACTTCCAAAAGTAAAAAGGCATTGTTTTTGTTGACTTTCTGTTGGCTTTATTGTCATGTTATTTCTCTTTGGTGCAAACGCATCTGGAAAATGTCCTGCATTTGTGTTTTTCCTCACCCTGAAAATCCTGTTTCTGCGCCAGATTCAGACTCTAGTGTGAGAAGGCTCTTACAACGTGAGCTAATCAATCGCTGGTTTTGTCTGTTAACAGTCATTATAGATTATATATACCTCTCTCTTTGTAACCAATAAAATTCTCTTGTATATAACTGTATATTCTGCACTTAAAAGGGTGCGCACACAAACCTGGGATCGGATTTTACAAGCAAATGGACCAAGGTATGGTTAAAAGAGGGCCAAAGCCTTTCCATCCCAGAGACCAGCAAGACCCTCTGTCCGCACAAACCCCGGTCTTCCTTGGCCGGTCCCTGTGCCCCGTCTGCCCCATAGGAAGAGTGGGGGGCTTCCGGGATGCTCACCCAGCGACGCCAGCAGCTCAAAGTTGCCCTCCATGACTTCTCGGTAGAGCTCCCGCTGCCATTCCACGAGGGACCCCCACTCCTCTGGGGTGAAGTAGACCGCCACCTCCTCAAAGGTCACCGGGGTCTGCGGAGGGAGAGAGGGAAGGGGACATTTAGGATCTCACCACTGAGCGGCACAGACCACCAGCAGCAACAGGGGCAACAGCGGCAGGTGACAGGTGTCAGGCTTTGGAAAGTTCATTGTTGTCATTATATATATGTATTTACATTTCTAAAGCCACTGCAGACCATTCCTTAATAGCCCTTGTATTCAGTTACTTTACTCTTCGTACCTTTGCACACTTCAAACATAGTATATATTCTTATTTACATCCTCTCCGTTAATTGTTCAATGGAGTTTATCCCATGAAGGCAGTCGGGGTTTATCCTGGGAATCTCCCGTAATGATCCCTTCTCCTTTTGCGTTGTGTCTTTTCCGATTGCAAGGCGGAGGGCAGGGAACCCTCCCATTAAGAATAATGATCATTGTAAGCCGCTCCGAGAGCCTTTAGGGCTGAAGGGCAAGGCATAAGGACTCTAAGTAAATCAAATAATAAACAGCAACTATGCAGAACGACACACAAAACCCGCCATTAAAGTGGTCACAAAGAAGCATTAACCTTCAGGATTTCAGCGATAATGCATTTCCCGTATGGCTTTATTTGTGCAATTGCGTGTGATAATCGTTCGCAAAATTACTTGGCGTTTCCACTTTATTTACAGGATGCTTTTAATGTGCTTTAATCTCTCTTTAATATTGGAATTAGCCGCAGGGGGAGAAACTCCATTGTCTGGTTATAGACGCCAATCCCTCAGCATTCCTTCTCTAATGCTCTGCCCCCAAGAGCCCTTGCTTAGCTTTCCTGGGGCTACGCTGCCTGGGACCCTTTCTTGCCCCAGGGCCATTGGCTGATGTCCATCTTGCAGGCAATTATTCTTCCCTACCAAATGTATTCATTTCATCCATAGTCTGCCTTTCTCCCAGAAGGCGCTCTTACAACCATCTAAAGACAGTATACAAATCAACAACAGGCTGTAATGGCTGCACACTCGTCTCCTGCTTTTCCAGGGCTGCCAGGCCTTCTCCTTGGTTCCCAGAGACCTTTGTCTAAAGAGGGACATTGTGCAGCGACTAGAGTCCTATTGCTTCCTTTCTTCCTTGACAGGAGTTTCTCTGGACTGAAAGTAAATCATAGTAAGAAATCCGTGCTTCTGCTAAGAAACCCCGAAAGGCGTATTTGCTGCAGCAGAATCCCTCAGCGCTTCCTTTGACTCTCTCAGGGGTCCTTATTCTGTTGCCAATTGCCCTGCTGTGTCCCCAGAGAGCCCTGAGCATGTGCAGAGTGGCTTTCCTGGCCATAGGGCAGCCAGGGGTGTGTAGTGCCTTCTCTAGGGTCAGGGGAGAGAGGGGTCTATGGGGGGACCCCAGACCCAGTGTCCCCTTCCTCTGCTTTGGGGCCCAGCCCTTGCCTCCCTCTGGACCTGACCCATTGCCCTCCATCCCAGGCAGAAGCCCCAGCCCCACATACTGGGGGATGGATGATGGGCCTTGCAGTCCCACAAGGGGAGAGGCGGCCATTGCTCCCTCCCTTCCGTGGACTGCAACACCCATCGCCCGGCCTTCTAGCCAGGCTGAAGTCTAAAGCCCAGGGCCTGTCCTACATTTCAAGCTCCTCCCCAGGGCCCCCATTCCGAGCACCAGCTGTAAGAAGCATGGCTTTGCGGTGCGTCTCTGTGTGTGTCCTCCATTTGGAGGAGAAGGAAAGGCGCCCCAAAGCGAAAGGCAACGAGAGGCAGGCTTCTCGGCGGGGCTCCGGGGCTTCCTCCTGGAGAGAGACCTGTCCGGGGACCTTCCTCTTCCTACCTGCGGGCCCCGGTCCTCCATCGGCCTCCCGGACACATGGGCAGGGAAAGGAGGAAAGGAGGGAGGGAGGCAAGGAGGAAGCGAGGCCCAGCCCAATGGCTCCCCAGCCTCGCCCCCTGCCCTCCCTCCCTCCCTCTTCTTTCCTCCTGTCTATCCTCTCCTTCCTTCCTTCCCTTTCCTTTCGCTGACGCTGCTGCCATCTCCTTCCTTTCAGCGAGTTTCAAAGATGCTCCAAGACCTCTCTAGATATTATTCTTGCCTCTCAAGGCATCTGAGGAGGAAGCAGACCTAAGGCCGCCTTCCCTCTCCCTCTCTCTCTCTCTCTCTTCGTACTGAGCCACAGACCGAGAGGGCTCTCTCTCCGGGGAAGAAGAAGGGGCCTGGCCCGGGGGCCCTTCGGCCTCCCTGGCAGGCAGCTCCGGGGCGCCTCCCTTTCAAGGCCGGAGGAGGAGGAGGAGGAACCTTTATTTAGGAATCTTTTTAGCTTGGGTTTGGTTTCGCGTCTGGCTTCGCTTGGCTTCGCTTTTACTGTGTGCTGTGTTTTGAATGTTGTGAGCCGCCCTGAGCGCCCTCTTGGTTGGCAGAAGGGCGGGCTATAATCCGCCCGAGGCCTGGGCCGTTTCCTGGCAGCCAGCGCCGGGCCTCGAGCGAGGACTAGTTTTAAGCCGCACCTAAAAGGCGGGGAGTGGGACGACGAGGCCGCAAAACCGCCCTTCCCACACTGGGGAGGACTACGCAGGCGCACAACTCTACGCCGGAAGTAGAAGAAGAATGCTTCCGGTGTCAGGGGGGCCAAGGGCGGGTGGAGGCCCTTCCCACCATAGAGACTCCGAAGCCAGAGCGCCCCTCTTTTCAACGACTAAAGCGGCGAGATCCGAGTGACGTCAGCGGAGGAGCGCGAGATTTCACAGTCCTGCCTAATCACCGTCATCGCCGATGACGTCAGGAAGAATGGCAGCCGCTGCCTCCAATGAGAAGGGAGTAGGGCCAAAGGGCTCTACCGGAAAAGGCGGGGCTGGAGGCCAAAGTTCGTCCCTTCTTCCCTTCCGGGTTCAAGGGGCTCTGCCTACAAGATGGCGGCCTTCGTGGGGCGGCTGGCGAGCGGGGCGTCTGTTTGGGGTAAGCGCCTGTCGGAGGCTCCGGTTCGAACCCCGCCTCCGAGGAACCCTGGCCCAGTGGCCAAAGCCAGAGACAGCAAGGGAAGGCGGCTGCGTCCTGGGCTTCCAGGAGCCGCTATGGCAGCCATGGATATCCAGGATGCAATGGCTGTCTATGAAACGTGGAAGAGAATGGCTATCTATGGATAGGGTTGCCTTCTGTATCTCTCTTGGTTGCTGGCGTTTGATGGCGACCTTCTCCTGGGCTTTCCTTGCCAAGGTCATGATGGTGACCCTTTGAGGCCGAGAGAGTGTGATCTGACCAAGGTGGGTTTCCAGAGCTGAGCCGGGACTGGAGCCCTTGGCCCTCATCGCTTCAGTGGTCAGTCAGCCATAGAAGCCCCTCTCTCTCTCAGCCTTGCCAAGGGCATTTGCCAACGCTGTCCTTGTCCCATTGGTTCCGCTTCCCTCCGGCCGTTCTCCCGCAGGGACCCAGGCGGCCCAAGATGAGAGAGACCCTTCACAGTTGTCTCAAACCCAAGCAGTTTAAAGCATCTCCATACAAAAACCGCATACAATAGATGCCATAAAATAGGACGCTGCTCCTTCAGTGTTTGTTTCAACTGCGTTCTTTGCTACTGATCCAAGTGACTCAAGACAGTTATATATTGAATGAGGGTCTTTCAAAGGTTGCTGCCTTGATAACTCTGCCTTGATGGCGCTTAGTTTGCTCATTCCGGAAGGTTCCTCGGTGGCCCTGCGTTGAGGGAAAAGTGGGATAGGAGGCAGTTAATGGCCAAAGATGGGGAGGGCTTACCTTGGAGACTTCGGGGGGGAGAGGGCTGACAGCTTGGCCTCCCATTTTGGGAGACAGGCAGCATGTAAATCCCTTAAGTAAAATAATTCAGAAAGGACATTGAGAAACTGGAGCCCTGTGTCCAAAGGAGGGCGACAAAAATGTTGAAGGGTCTGGAAACCATGAAGCCCTATGAGGAAGGACTGAGGGAGCTGGGGATGTTTAGCCTGGAGAAAAGGTTAAGAGTTGATATGATAGCCCTGTTTAAATATTTGAAGGGATGTCATATTGAAGAGGGAGCAAGCTTGTTTTATGCTGCTCCAGAGAACAGGACCCAGAACAATGGATCCAAGCTGCAGGAAAAGAGATTCCAGCTCAACATTAGGAAGAACTTCCTGAGAGTAAGGGCTGTTCGACAATGGAATGCACTCCTTCCTCGGAGGGTGATAGAGTCTCCTTCCTTGGAGGTCTTTAAGCAGAGGCTGGATGGCCATCTGTCGGGGATGCTTTGATTTGGATTTCCTGCATGGCAGAAGGGGGTTGGACTGGATCAGGGCCCTTGCGGTCTCTTCCAACTCTACGATTCTATGATTCTAAGCATCTAAATGGACATGTTCCCTCTGTCCAGGTGACACAAGGCAAAGGAAACCATGGAGCCCTATCAGGAGAGACTTAGGGAGCTGGGGGTATTTGGCCCGTAGAAGACAGAGAGTTAAGAGGGGATATGAGAGCCCTGTTTAAGTATTTGAAGGGATGCCATATTGAGGAGGGAGCAAGTTTGCTTTCTGCTGCTCCAGAGAATAGGACACAATGAAGCAAGGGATGCAAGCTGCAGGAAGAGAGATTCCAGCTCAACATTAGCAGGAACCTCCTGAGAGTAAGGACTGTTTGACAGTGTAAGATGCTCCTTCCTTGGAGTGTAGTGGAGTCTCCTTCCTTGGAGGCTGTCTTTAAGCAGAGGCTGGATGGCCATCTGTCTATGGGGATGCTTTGACTGAGAGTTCCTGCACAGCAGAAGAATGGACTTGAACTGGATCAGGGCCCTTCTTGGGGTCTCTTCCAACTCTATGATTCTGGCTTGCTTGCTTGTTTTCTTCCTGTGATGTGGGGCATTGCAGAAATACATCCATGCCCCTTAGCTGACCATATGCTTTCCCTCCAGGAGCTGCTGCTGCTTCGGCCTTCCTGCTGCCCCTCCGGTTGATGCCGCTGCGGTGCTCCGCCATGGCCACCCTCAACCAGATGCACCGCCTGGGCCCTCCCAAGCGTCCTCCTCCTAAGGTAGGTCCGCTGGGCGGCCACCCGCAGCTGAAAGGGGTCGTCCTGAAGACCATGATCCGCAAGCCCAAGAAGCCCAACTCGGCCAACCGGAAGTGTGCCCGCGTGCGGCTCAGCAACGGCAAGGAGGTGATCTGCTTCATCCCGGGCGAAGGGCACAACCTCCAGGAGCACAACATCGTCCTGGTGGAGGGCGGCCGGACGCAGGACCTGCCAGGGGTCAGGCTCAAGGTCGTGCGCGGCAAATACGACTGCGCCCACGTCCAGAAGAAGAAGTGAGCGCCGATCGCATGAGGAGATCCTGCCGGGGTCGAGTGGCTTCCTTCCAGCAACAGAGAAGGAGGCTGAGCTGGTGACTGCAGTCGGTTGGGGGCCGGAGCCCAAAATTAAACTCCTGGGGCCCTGACTTTCCAGGTCAGGAATCTGAACATTTCTTCCTTCTCTTGTTATTCAAAGAACACAAGGGTTAAGAGAGCAAAGGGAGATGGGCAAGATGCTGTTCTGTTTTGGAATAAAAAGTCATTGGCAGAGATGCCCTACATCCCTTTGTCAGCCAGTTATTCCTTTTTGTCGCCTGGGCTGTATCCACACTAGAAATCCATCACAATGTCAGCATGAAGTGGTGACAGTTATGAACCCCAGTAATATTTGGGGAAACTGAAGGAGGGAGAACCAAACTTAGAACAGGCCAGGGCAAACAGATGCATTTAACAGTGTGTGAACAAACTACACTTCCCAGAATTCCATAGCCTTGAGCCTTGGCAGTTAAACCAGTGTCAAACCAGGCTATTTCTGCAGTGTGGATACAGCCATAGACACTCACACACTGCTAAATGGAACCGTTTCCCCTGGCCTTTTCTAAGCTTGGTTCCTCCTCCTTCCATTCCCCCAAATATTACTGGGGTTCATGACTGTCTAGGATTTGTACTTTCTTCTCCCTGGCAGCCCTGACCCCCCTGAACTCCAGTAACAAGCTGGAGATTAGAAAGCGTTCCACTCGCTTTTAGGTTTGGCTGCTGTGAGGCAAAATGGAACAAGTTCAGGTTGCCAGAGTCTTAGGCCAGCCCTGAAACAGATGGAATGGGGGCACTCCTCGTAAGCCACTTTGTGTCCCACGCTCAATGCACCCCACTCAATGCCCCTTGTTGCCACTGTGTTGGCATGTATTTCACTCTCATTCAGTCTTGCTTCAGTGCATGGAGCGGGTGTTATTCTATGCTTCAAAAGTCCTGGGTCAGCCCTGGAATAGATGGAGCAAGAGGCGTTCCCCGTCAGCCATTTTGTCTCCCCTAAAAGACTTCTCTGTTCAAGTGAGAGGCACTGAGGGAAAGTGGGCAAATGCCACTGGCACAGAAAGCAAGGGAGCAGTCGAGCAACAAAGGGCAGAAGCTTCTCCCTTTGATCCACACCACCCAAATTAGTCCGCATTTTGCCTTCCACAGTAGTTGTTCTCCCTGCCCCATATGTTACGCCTCCTAGGAAGGGCAAGATTCTGCTTCTCCTTCTCATTTAATGGTTCTCATTTAATGGTGTGCAAACTTCATTTGCACTCTGAGCTCAGTTTGCAGCATCTGAAGGAAGATGAGGACGAAGGAAGTGGGAATGGTGTTTAGTGTGGAAGGAGAGCTGGGGCAGGGCTGTTACGCCTCTTGAGCCGAGCGCAAAGGCCCACAGTCCCAGGCAAGAGCCATCAACAAGGGATCTGAAAACAACAATGCTGTGGTAGATTAGGCTGTCCATAGGATTCCTTTCAAGAAGAAAAGGATTTATTGAGGTTCGGAATGAAAACGTGCTACTTCCAAACTATGCACATTTTATAAAAGGTTTATATAAAAGGTCAAACAGTGCAACCGGTTAGAAAGGTGTACTTCACTGAGGTGTGGATGCTGTCCTTTTTCCGTGTGAAGTAGCAACGCCACAGAAAGGGATTGCAACCTGAGTTAGCCCTCTCCCCTACCCATCCCTCCCGCTCCTTAGTGACATCAGTGTTGGGTGGGAAAAGGTGTGTTATCTCACTCACACACAAATACACTCACATACAAACACACACACAGCCCCCTCCCTCCCTCCCTGTCACAGCTCTTCCTCTCGCTGCTGCCTCTTCTCAAAGAAGGCACAGTAGGCCTCCCGGACATTGTGGGCCTCGCCCGTCTCTTCCGCGTCGGAGAAGTTGCCCGTGTGGCTCTCTGAGGCCGCGGAGGGCAGATCGGCGTAGTCCATCCCTTCCTCCCAGCCGTCCTGCATGGCCTCATGTCTGCTCTCGCAAATATTGTGGAGGATGCAGCAAGCGATGATGACCAGAGGGACATTCTTCTCTGCCACATCCAGCCGCTTGAGGAGACACCGCCAGCGTCCCTTCAGCCTTTCAAAGGCGTAGGTCACGGCCGTGTGGCACTTCCTCAGGAGTGCATTGAAGTGTTCTCGAGCCCCACTGGAGACATTGGCGTAGGGCTTCATGAGCCATGGCCTCAGGGGGCAAGCGGGACCCCCCAGCAAGATGGGGCTCATGGTGACCCCTTCTATCTCAGTGGTGGTCTGGGGACCAAAGGTGCCTTTCTCCATTCGCTCAAAGAGAGGGGAGCCCCATGGCAGCCCAGAATCCTGCAACCCCCCGGACCACCCGGCGTACACATCCATGAACCGCCCTGCACTGTCCACCAGGGCCTGCAGAACCATGGAGACCAAGCCCTTCCCATTGATGTAGGCAGAAGCACCATGTGGGGAGCACAGGATGGGAATGTGGGTTTCGTCCACCACTCCAATGCAGTTTGGGAAGCCGACCCTCTCAAAGCCACCCATGACAGCATGTGCGTCACCAAGCTGGACAACGTGCTTCAGCAGCACATCGTGAATGGCTTCACACACTTCCATGACAATGACCGAGGCAGTCGACACACCGACACCAAATTGGTTGGCAACTGAGCGGTAGCTGTCCGAGGTGGCAAGCTTCCAGAGGGTGAGTGCAACACGTTTGTCCACAGGGATAGCAGCGCGCATGTTGGTGTCCTCGCGCTGCAGCACTGGGCGCAGCTTCTCCACCAGATCTAGCACGGCCTCGCGGGACATGCGGAAACAGCGGATCCATTCCCTGCTGTCAAGCCGACCGGCAACCAGGTTGTCCCACCAGTCCGTTTTTTGTGTCTTGCTCCAAACTGTCCGGTCATTTGGGCGGTAGTTAGCCCCCAGCAAGACACGTGCCATGGCGGCACGCTGCCTTCTGCGGCGCAGTCGGAGATCACGCATCCGTTTTGCCGATGAACTTGGGGCCTTCCCTGGATGCCAAGCTGATGGGCAGAAAGAGAGCCTGATTTCAAAATTTCAGTTAGTCTCAAAGGAGCTACAAGATCTCTCTACATAGTGATTCTACAGACTAACATGGCTATATCTTTGAAGTCAAAATACTGTACTGCTTTTTCTTTTTAAACCTCTGGAACCTCTATGGAAGGCCAGAACAGAATCCCTTTTAACAACACTGCTAGCAGCAGCCATAGCACAGATAACATGACTGTGATCACCAGCTGGATCCTGGACAGCAATGGCAAAGGAACCCATACAATCCTGTCCCTTAAGCAACTCAGGACTTACCCCAACAATATAGGCCTCATAGCAGATCACAAGCTTAACACGATTCAACAGTGTGATGCAGCAGGAAAAAAGGCCAAGGCAATCCTAGGGTGCATCAACAGAATTGTAGTGTCAAGGGACACAATACTACCTTATTTTGCTGATGCAACACCCTCGTGCTGTGCACTGCTGTTCAAAGTGCCAAAACTGCACAAGCAGTGCCATGGGAGACCAGAAGAAGGAGGCAGACTGAAGCCTCTTCCCAAAGTTTGGCTCCTTGCCCCGGAACTGAGCGACAAAGACTGGCTGGGCTGAAACAGGCTCTGCTCTCCTGACCCAGACCTATCTCGGAATCATCCTCCTGAAGGGGCTTTGGATGGATGATTCTGTACAGGACTAAGCAAACAGGAGATACTGGCCGAGAATCCATACTTACTTTGCAGGCTGCCCTGGGCTGCTGCATTGGTGAACCGCTCTGCAGGGGTGGCACCGGTGATTTCCATCCAGAGGTTGCTGCTGGCTGTCAGGCCATTGATGGGGGTTAGTGCTATATCCTGGTGCTGGCTGTGACTGGGGACCTGGCAGGATTCAACACTGAGTGAGGAATCCTGGTCTTGGAGCCGCAAGGGGAAGTCGGCCATCCCCAAGGCGTGATGAGTGGGGGGATCTTCGTCCTGCCTTTGCAGCTGATAGCCGGGAATCTCCATCTCATGGATAGAAGAGTCCAGATCAGGCAGTTGCAGCTGATAGTCAGGAAGGCCCACAGCCTGGCTGTGATGGTTTTGGATGTGCTTCTGCATTGGGTAACTGGGGAGCCCCAGCGCATCCATGTAGGGCCTCCCATCCGGGCAACGCAGCTGGTGCAAACCGATCCCCTTGGGAGGTAGTGGGAGCATGAAGGGCTGCTGGGCAGGGGATTCCTCCCTCCGGCCTCTGCTCTTCCGCCCCTTCTGCTTGGCCCTGTTGACACACGCCTTAGGGATGACCAGGCCCCGGCTCATCATCAGGAACCGGTCCAGGAGGGCGAAAAAGGGCATGGTCTGGCGGGCTCGGTTGGAATGGAGGTTGCCATCCTTGATCTCCTTGAAGCCACGCCTCAGGTCTTTGGCTCGCTGCCGGCACTGCTCCAGGTTACGGTGGAAGCCCATTTTCCGCATCTTATCCGACAGGCGCTTGTACTGCACCTCATTCCGGTAGTTGTCATAAAGGGCAGTCTGGACGCGGTCATCCCCCCAGAGCTCCACGAAGGCTTTGGTCTCCGAAATGGTCCAGTGAGCTGCCCGCTGGCGGACCTGCTCCATGGCCTTCTGACGGCTGGAAAAGGGAAGCAAAAAGGCAGGTATAAGGCAGAACTGATTGAGGCCCTTCCTCATCAGGAGACACCAGGTCTCTTGAGGAAATCAAGTAGGAAAGTGCTATGGGTCACAAAAGCTCTCTAGGAAGTTATCATGAGCAGTAGTTTTACACAAAGCATCTGCCATATTCTGGGGACTGCATCAGGACTCTTTGAGACACCACTGTGGGACTGGGGGGGGGCACTTCCCTGTGCCCTCACATGAGTGTTTAAAACCTCTCCACCCAAATGTTTGTGACTGTAGGAGACGTAGCCACTTTGAAGCAAAGCCTACTCCACTTCCCTCAAGAGCTCCTCACCTGTAGTACAGGGCATCCGGCTGCCCAAAGGTGACTGTCCCATCTAGCAGCAGGTCTGGCTTCTGGTCCACAGCAAGGGCCATCTTGCACCTGCAGTTGAAGCACTTGAAGAGTTTCCCCAGGGCCAGCTGCGCCTGGATCTGGCCAGCCTCCTCCTTCTTGTAGACAAAGCGGCTCTGGCAATCAATGCAGGTGAAGGCCTGCTCCGGATGATGAGCATTCTGGTGGGCCACAAGGCTGCTGGGACCCCCAAAGGATTTCTCACACTGCAGGAAGGGCAGGGCTTGCTCTCCAAAGTGGATGCGGAGGACATGGGAGATGAGGGCTTCCCGCTGGGAGAAGCTCAGGCCACAGTCCCTGCAGTCGTGCGTGTGATCAGCCCCTGGCTTCTCTTCCAGTTTGATGCAGGGCTGGGCCTCTGCTGGGAAAGGATGCGCAATGAGAAGGAGGTGGGCTTGGAAAGGGGGGTGGGGGATGGTTTCCCACCAGAAAGCCCAGCAGATCTTGGTGTGGTTGGGGGGGGAGGGGAACACAGAAAAGACTCTCCCTCCCAAACCTGAAAGCTATCGGGTGTGTGTGTGGGGGGGGAGGGGTGCAGCCAGTTCATCACAAGCCCCACCAGGGAGGTCTTGGTGCCACTTACCAGGACTGGGGGTTCCCAGGGCTTCTCTTCCTCTTTTCTCTGGCTGAATCTTGCTACAGAGCCGCTCAACTCCTGGTTTCCTTCTTGCCTCCACTGGTGAATTGGCCCCAGAAGCTGTACAAAAGAGTGAGAAACAGTCAACACTCAGAGGCCCCTTTTGCTCTGGGAACTCTTGGGGAGATGGCACTGGAGCAGAAGGAAAAGGCAAGAGTTCAGGGCTGAGATGTTCATATCCCATTTCTAGGGGAAAGCAACATACAGGAATGCAGGCAGAGGCATCTTAGAGAACGTAACATCTAAGCACTAGAGTGCATGCATCCTCCAGATGAAGAACTTCTGTGGTCCAAAGGAGCGAGGGGTGGGTTTTCTGTATCGCTAAACTGAGACTCACTGCCCCCAGAGACACTGATGGCTGCCAACTTGGATGGTTTTGAAAAAGAGATTCATGATGGGGGACTGGGCCATGGGTGGATGCAACTACTACTACTACTGCCAGAATTCTCTGCTGTGAAATGCGACGTTTATGCTCTGCTGCTCTCCAAGGAGCAGCCTCTGCATCTCTTACCAGAGTTGAGGGCAGCAGCTGTCTCTTCCAACTTCTCTTCCGGAGGTTTCTCAGAAGGAGGGGCCTCTCCTCGTTCTATCCGTTGCAGGACATCTGATTTGAGCCCCTGGGTTGGCACTGCAGGGAAAGGAGAGACAGAGAGAAAGAAAGGGGGAGAATTCACCATTAGGAGCATTGGCATGAAGATGTGTGTGCCCTTCTGCCATCCTCGTTCACAAGGTCTGATATTATGCAGGCAAAGCAGTGGCAAAATGAGACTTGGGGGGAGCCACTGTGGGCTTGACCTTCCATTCTCAGAGGGGCAGAGAAGAGGCATCCAGGCAGAGGATCAAGTCAATGGTCAGTGGAGGATGGCCAGATGGTTCTGCAAGCTCTGCATAAAGGCCACAGCCTGGGAGATGGAGGCACATGGCAACTGAGCCTGGAAGCCCCATTTCACTCTCAAAAGCTGGACAAAATTCACAGAGTGGAGGCCAGGGCACTGCCTCTATCAGGGGGACTGGGGGCCCTGCTCAAAGACAGCCCCTACAAGCCTGGAGTCTGTCCTCCTGCTGGACCCAGCTGATGCCAAGCAGAGCAAAGCCAACCATCAAGGGCAGCAGGGAAGCGGAATGATTGTCCTGGGAAGGCTGGGAGGACAGGAGATGGGGCTGGAAGTAAAACGTTAGTGGGATGGGGAGCAGGGGTAAAGAATCGGAATGGGAAGGGATCCAATGGGTCACCAGAAAAACATGTCTTGCTCGAAAACATCCAAGGAAGGAAGGTCCCAACCCTCCTCTTCATCCCGTTTGGGAAGCTGTGGCCTTTCAGAGTGAGCCATGAGAGGAATGGTGGGGAAGGGGAGTCTCTCACCCAGTGAGGCCACGAGTTCGTGGTTTCCCTTCATCACTTCCCAGTAGAGGCCCTTCTGCCAAGCAGTCAGCTCTGTCCACTCCTGCGGCGAGAAATAGACAGCCACGTCCTCAAACGTCACCTGAAAGAGGAGCATTTGCACTCAGCACCCAGAGCGAGGAGGTGGGAATGGGCAGGAAGGGGATTTCTCTGCTGTCCATCACCCGACCCCTTGCCTCCCAGTTGGCTGGCACTTTGGTTAGGACCCAGCTGGAGTTTCAGTTCCAATGAAAGCAGGGCAGGATGTTTGCATGCTCAAATGCATTAATAACAGCTTTAGGGGCTACATAGGACCCAGGGGATACTGTACATGTCAATAAATAAAAAATAGTGCTTATTATTCCTGAAGAGGCAAAATACATTCAAGTCATCTAGAGGCAGATGAAGAGGAGGGAAAGATTTCTGTTTCCTGCTCTTTATCCATCTGGGCAGGTATTCCCATCATCCCCAGCCAGTCAGCTGACAGATGGTGCAAACAACAGCCTAATGCACCTGGAGGGTCCCCAAGTGGCATGTATGCCCTGTTCAGCCATCAACATGGGACACCCCGCATTGCTTGCGTCTTCCTCTGCCAGGTCAGCATTGGAAGACGCTGCCAGAGTGCCAGCCAAAACAGGGCCAGGGGTGCATCCTTCAGCCTCAGATCAGCAATCTGGCAAAGAGAGGCAAAGGGGCTCTCCACCTCTCTGGCAGCAGGGTTTTGTCATTCCAGAGAGAATCGCAAGGATCAAGAAGTGGCTCCATGATGCATATGAGGTGAGGGGTTGAACATATTTTATCTGCCCCAGAGTGTGAGGTGAAGCGTTGGCTGTGGACATAGGTCAAATGAACAAACTAACCTATACTCAGGATCTGGTTTCCCGCTCGCTGATGCTGATCCTCCCCAAAAAAGGCTGCTCAGCCTCCCGGCGCTCAGCCTCCTCACCTGAGCGATCCGCAAGTGGCTCTCAGCCACCTGCTCCTCTTTGAGGTGCTCCAAAACCTGCTGGCGCCAGCACTGCCAGGTGCACAGACCTCGCCAGGCCCTGGGTGGCTCCGAAGGGCCCTGAAGAAGAGGAGGAGGAAGGGAGGTCGTCCAGTCAGCATCCTCTTCACCACCTTGAAAACAATCAGGAGGGAGAAGCAATCACAAAGAGGCCTTTGGCACTCCACAGTAAAAGCACTAGGTTCCCACTTGGACTTCCATGGCTCCCTCAAACCCTAGGAGTGGCAGTTTATGGAGGGGACTTGGAATTCTCTGCCAGAGAGCTCTAGTGCCCTCTCAAGGGACAGTGGCAGCTGAAGGGGGAATATGGTGCTACGATGTGTGGTGTGGTGTGGATCCCCTCCCTCCCTCTCACTCCTGGCCGGTGGAGACCAACCTCAGGTGGGCCAGTGGCCACAATCAATGCCACTAATGGCTTTGCCCAAGGCCTACGCAGGGGATGTTTCTTTCTGGATTACAATTCCCAGAGTCCACCCCTAGCAAGCATGGCTGAGGTATTCAGAGAGCAGGGGTCACCCACTGGCTGGCCCTTTCTCTCCCTCCCTCCATCACTCTGGCTCTTTTGCACCACAGCTGGTCAAGCAGGGCATGTTCTGCCAGGTTCTGCAGGAAGCCCTTTGCCTTTCAGGCAAGCAATGCAGCTGATGCCACTTGTCTTTCAGTGGATACCTGCCAAATGATCCACTTCTGTCCCCAAATTCCCCATAGCACCAGCCCCAGATGGCATCCTTGCCATGCTCACCTGGAGCAGGTGGCCCTGAGATGGTCACTTCTCTCTTCCCAGCAGGCTCCCAGGGCTCCACACCTTCCTCCATCTCACAGCCAGGCAATTCCTCTTCCTCTTCTGCACTTCCTGCTTTGGTGGATGCTGAGAGAGAGAGAGAGAGAGAGAAGGGTCAATGTTTGTGGCCAAAGCCAACTAGCTGCTCAGAGGCTGCTTCTCTGGAAGTGAGAGGAAATCCTGCTCTTTCTTCCTTCGATACCCATCTCTACCAGCCGAATGGCTTGGCCTTTGCCCTACAGATGGCAGCTTAGAGACCACCTTCTCTCATAGAATAATAGAATCTTCAGAGTCAGAAAGGACCCCAAGGGCCACTTAGTCCAACCTCCTTCAGCCATACAGGAAAGCACCACTAAAAGACTTCTGAAATACAGTTAGCCAACCTCTGTTTAAAGATCTCCAAAGAAAGAGCATCTACTACTCCCTGAGGCAGTCTCTTCCATTCTCAAATAGCTCTTACATTAAGAAAGTTCCTCCTGGTAATGTTCAGGTGGAATCTCTTCTCTTGCCGTATGAATCCAAGCTCCCTCCACCTTCTGCATGTTCGATTCATACCTTCTATGTATCTGTTCATCTCCCAAAGGAGAAATGCGCTCAAGCTCAGGCTAACCTACAAACCACAGCCTCTGTCCAGCCCCAAATGGAAATAGGGATCCCCTTCCTTTCCCCCAGTTGCACAGAGATGCTCTACTATTTCTCCATCTGGGCACCTGCAAAAATGGCATTCAATGCTGCCAACAGCCTCCTCCACACAAGAATGAACACACTAAATCCAGTGTTAGGCTGGTGAGGCATTCCCATGGAGTTGTATCTACTGAGTGAAGCACTTCACCAGAGGCTCCTTTTATTTATTACCACAATCGCTAAGAAGTGTTAGCTTGGCTGACATTTTAAAAATTGGTGGGGGGGGGGGGGGAATCCCATTCCACTCCTGCTCCCCAAATAACCATGGCCATACTCTCTGCTTGTACAAGAGGGGCAGAGCTTTGTTGTGTTCCCAGCTGTATCCAAGGAAAGCCAAAGCAAGCACTCAGAAAACCCCACTGTGCCACACAACGCAGGTGAGTACAAGCCTTGGCACAGCCCTGGGAGGAAGAGGCATTTGGCCTTGTGCCCTCAATGAGTGATGCACAAACCCAACCACAGACATACATATACACACAGAGAGAGAGAGAGAGAGAGAGCACAATTCCAGAAACATTTGATTTAAGATTCAAGAACATTTCTAGCATGTGCTACTGATGCATTAAATTATCGTATGATTTTCATCTGGAGTGATTCTAAGTTGTTTCTATTGGCCAGAATCCTGTTGGAGAGTTACAAATGTGAAAGCACTGTAGTTATGATAGCACCAGCTACTGCCCAGTAACTGGGGACTTTCTCAGTCCTGATGTATACTATTGAATACGGAGGGACCATGAATATGAAACAGTCATGAACACATAACTCCATGCATCTGCAACGGCTCAACAGGATTCTGGACATTGTCTTGAGATCCCACAACAAAAAGCAGAGTATAAATGTCACAGCAAGCAAACAAACAAGCAAACAAGGTGGCCTTTTGGGAAAGGAAAAGAAAAAAAGGCAGGCTGTCTGCCCCAAACCCACCCACCCCCCATTGTGCCCCTTCAGGAGCATCTTCTCTCCTCAAGATTCATCCTTCCTTTCCTTTGCCTTTTATGCCCCCACAGACAGCACCAAAGTCAGCACTGTTATAGGAGAAGGGAGGGAGGGAGGGAGGGAGGGATAGTGGGAAACTGGGGTGGTTCTGCTCAGAGGGTACAACAGGCTTAATGGTTGGAAGTTACAGGAGGGTAGATGTCGAATAGAACATTAGAAGGACCTTCTTGACAAAGCGATTTGACAAAGAAACCCATTGCTTAGTGAAGTAGTGGGGTCTCCTTTGCTGGATGTCTTCCAAAAAAAGCTGGAGAGTGACCTGCTGGGAATCTATCAGGAGATTCTGCACTGAGCAGCGGGTTGGATGTGATGCCCTCTAAGGCCCCCTTCCAACCCTAGGATCCTGTGGTTCTGTTTCCAAACCAGCCACCATCTCCCGTCCGCTTAGGAACACAGGTGGCTGGCTGAGGCTGGCAGGAAAGAAGGAAGGAAGGCGCCAACTGTTCCCTCCACAAGCCACCTGGTCCTTTGAAGGGAAGACTGGCTGGCTGGGTCGAGCAGAGTGGGCTTCAGCCTGGGGTCTTTTGTAGGCGAAGCAGGGGCTTAACCGTTTGGCTGGGGTCCCCTTCTCCCCTTTCTCCTCCTCTGTCCTGCCAAGTAATAAAAGCAGATCAGCACCGTGGATCGCCATACCAGGACTAAGAGGAAAGGGCTGTTGCTCCTCTCTCCTGGCAAAACTATTTCTCTGAACATGCTCCCAGGGAATAATGGTCTTCTTTTCTGGCCAAGGAGAGCCTTGAACCTTCATTGCCCCTGGCTGGGCAACGGCCTCCAGCCACGCCACGCCACGCCAGCCTGGCAGGGATGTGGTTTTCAATCACTTTGTTGCCACCTCTGAGGAGACGCTGTGTTCTTGCTCATTCATCTGTGTATCTTTAGGGCAGGTGAATCATCAGCAGTATTGCTGATGACACAACTCAGTTGTGCTAGAGAAAACAACAATAAACCACATCCACACACCCTCCAGCAAAATAAAAGACAAAAGAAAAATGTTCTTCACTCAGTGACTTCCATGAGGGAAGCCAATTTGGCCAAATTCCTTAAAGGAGGAAAGCTCCACCAGCCCTAGGCCCAGAGACAGAAGCAGGGCCCTCCCTCCAGTCCATCCATCTGCCATTGCCTTGGCCCCAGAGGGAGAGAAGAACCGCTGGACTGGACCCCTTCCCCACCACCATTCCCCTCTCCTTTTGGGTCATGCCTTTGTAGATTGTGAGCCTGAGGGCAGGGAACTCTCTAATTCACCATTTGTAAGCTGGCTGAAGAGCAGGATAGAAATGCTCCAAATAAATAAATATGCTCAGCCCCTTCCTTCTCCTGATAATGCTGTAAGAATCAGGCGGAGGAGGTCATTTGTTCCCAATGTGAGGGCCAGAACAAAGAGATGCCTATTGCACACAAACACATCCCTGGCCCTGGCACTGCCAACATCATGTGGCTATCACCAGTTTGCTCCAGAGGAAGCCAAGCACTCTCCCACCCAGAGAGATGGTAAGACCAGCGTCTGTCTCTGTGTCTGTCTTTGCTGCCATTGAAGCCCTCCTGACTCAGACCTGATTCATGCAGTGGTTCATGCAGAGGAGACGCCAGGGCCCCGGCAGTTCACTCCGCTGCCTTGCAGGTGTGAGTCACTGTGGGATGAGCACATCTGGAAGAATGTGCCCTGGGAGGCTGGGGAGGGGAGCCCAGGCAGCCAAACCAGAGGGCCAGGCCTTTGCAAAGGCAGACACCCCACCCGCCCCAGGTGATTCTGAGGGGCTTCAGTGTCACAAACCTTGGGTAAGTCAAACTCTCTCAGCCTCACAGGATGGCAACGGCAAACCCCCTCTGAAGAAACTTGCCAAGGAAACCCCATGATAGGGTTACCTTCAGGTCCCCATAAGTCAGAAACGACTCAAGGGCACACAACAACAATACAGTAGCAACAAATCCCACAGGTTATGCCACAGTGTGGCTCCGCTGCCCCTGCCTTGGATGCCCCACAGCTCCCAGCATTCCCTTCCTTTCTCTGTGCCCACAGCAGCCTGGGCAGCTGCCAGGGAAAAGCCCTATTTTGGCCACTTGGTGCCTGCAAATACAGTGAGACCTCGGTATCCACAGGGAATGTGTTCCAGACCCCACCACAGATACCAAAATCTACGGATACTCAAGTCCTATTGTCCCCAATGGCGGTGTGTGAATGTGGCCGTGCCACCATTAGCAAGAGCAGGACTTCAGGTGATGTCTTGTTGTCCCTAACAGGAGAAGCCACATGCATGTGCCGCCAGTGGAGACAACATGGGTTGCTGTCCATGGATGACAAGTCCACGGATACAGAGGCCCCAGCGTAACAGGTGTTATAAAATGGAGTGAGGTCTCCAGGGCCACACATGGGACAGGAAGACAGACACACACATATTACCCCACTGGCTCCTTGGCCTGCCCCTTGAAACTCACCTGGGGGCTGGCAATCCTCCATCATCCTGCTGCCTTCCTGGACCCTTCCTGCCATCCGGCAGCCCCTCCGGTCGGAAGAAGAGCTGGGTGGCCGCAGAAGCCCCTGCAAGACCAAGAAGCTGGACATCAGCACCCATTGTCCTGCAGAAGCAGCCAGGCCCAGACGCACACCAGCCGCCCAGACCCTTCCTTATGGGCTTGTCTGTGGGATCTGTCCTCTTGCCCCTTCTTTGCTGTCCCAACTCATGGGGCAGACAGAGCTCTGTGTTGCTGGAGGGTGAATGGCCCCTGAGCAGAGTTTCCTGTGCTGCCATAGAATCCTAGAGTTGGAAGAGACCCCAGAAGGGCCCTGATCCAGTCCAACCCCATTCTGCCATGCAGGAACTCTCAATCAAAGCATCTCTGATAGATGGCCATCCAGCCAGAATGGGGCTGGACTATATGGCCTCTAGGGATGATGCCCAGATGGCAGATCTATTTAGATTCGGTTTAATTTTAATAAGAACAATATTTTGTCTTTAAACTACTCCCCCCCCCCCCCTTTTTTAATTCCATGTTTTAACTGGTGTCCAGTCCATGTTGCTAATGGCTTGATTCTGTTGTTAATGCTGGCCTTTGGTCTGTTTGTGCAAATTTGATCAGCATGCCTTGTGTTCCTTCATCCAAGTCATGGATAATGATGCTGACTAGCAAACTGGGCCCAGGACGGAGCCCCACTGGACAGCCCACCACCGGTCACTCTTCTCCAGGAGGGAGAGCCTTCCGCCGCCAGCAGCTCCTGCTTTCACCCCCCCATTTCAGCCCCAGAGGCCTTTGCTCTCCTGGCTGAAGTGCTGGTCCCTCCTCCAGGGTTCAGCCTCTGCACCTTCTAGGAATCAGGGTTTACTCTGAGCAACCAGGGTTCCTCCAGCAACTGCATTAGTGCTGTTGTCTATTACTATCATACTACTACTCCGGGGATCACTGTCCCCCTCAGAGAGCCAGATTCCACCCAAGAGGCTGAGATCATCACCATCATCATCATCGTCGTTACTGCTGCTGTTGTCCTGGTTGTCCTTGTTTCGGGGCTGGCTGCTAATGTCATCCTCGCCCCGATTATCACTATGCTTCTTCTTATTGTTGTTTTGTGGCTGCAAATGCCCCCCTCCCCTGATTCCTTCTCTTGAACTAGAGGCCAGTGTGGGAAGGGGGGGGGCCTCCCTTGGGACCCCCTTTTCCTCCCCAGAGCAGATGCTGATTAATGGGGAGGGGGCCAGTGCCCCTCAGGTGGCTTTCTGGGGGGGGGGGGTTTTTCTCCTCCCCCCCCCCTGGCGATATTTGGGTGGGGGGCTGCCCAAGGGGGGGACCAGGAGAGGGTCGTGGTTCCTCTTTGTCCTGAGGGTCCTCTGCTGACCCTAACCCTCCCCTTGACCCCGGAGCAAGGTGGCGCTCGCTCTAGTCTCCCCGGAGGACCCACCTGAGGGGCAAAAGCAGCCTGGCCTCCCTCCTCCTCCTCCTCCTCTTCTTCCTCTTCTGATCCTCCTCGCCCCGGG
>NC_056527.1:518278-571058 GCF_019175285.1 Sceloporus undulatus | reverse complement strand
TAGTGTCTGGATCAAGAGAAGTAATAGTGCCACTGTATTCTGCTTTGGTCAGGCCCCACCTGGAATATTGTGTCCAGTTTTGGGCACCACAATTCAAAAAGGACATTGAGAAAGTGGAGCCATGTGTCCAAAGGAGGGCGACTAAAATGGTGAAGGGTCTGGAAACCTTATCCTATGAGGAACAACTCAGGGAGCTGGGGATGTTTAGCCTGGAGAAGAGAAGGTTAAGAGGTGATATGATAGCCCTGTTTAAATATTTGAAGGGATGTCATATTGAGGAGGGAGCAAGCTTGTTTTCTGCTGCTCCAGAGAACAGGATCCGGAACAATGGATCCAAGCTGCAGGAAAAGAGATTCCAGCTCAACATTAGGAGGAACTTCCTGACAGTGAGGGCTGTTCAACAGTGGAATGCACTCCTTCCTCGGAGGGTGATAGAGTCTCCTTCCTTGGAGGTCTTTAAACAGAGGCTGGATAGCCATCTGTCAGGGATGCTTAGATTTGGATTTCCTGCATGGCAGGGGGTTGGACTGGATGGCCCTTGCGGTCTCTTCCAACTCTACAATTCTATGATTCTACGTTTAAGGCAGCAGAAAGGGAAACTGATCACACACCAAAGGAGCCTGGGTTCCAAGCCTCGGCTGCAACCCCAGCACTGGCCTTTCTTAGGACCCACTTTACCTGCAAATACTGCAGTCATTTTGAATTTCACCTACTGCCCCACCTTTGCTCACTTACCTCAGCCACCCGGCCCTTTGAGAGGACCACAATGAGATCAGCATCCCTCACAGTGCTGAGGCGATGAGCAATGACCAACACGGTGCGGCCGGCCACTGCCCGGTCCAACGCCTCCTGGACCACGTGCTCTGACTCAGCGTCCAGGGCGCTTGTGGCCTCGTCCAAGATCAGCACTTTGGGGTTCTTGATGAGGGCCCGAGCGATGGCCACCCGCTGCTTCTGGCCTCCAGACAAGGTCACCCCCCGCTCACCTGGCAGGAGAGAGGTCAGGATAGTGTCCCACGGTAGAAACCCCAGGCCAGAGGAGGAGGCTGCAAGGTGGGATGGTCCTGATCCAAAATCTCTTTGAAGGGATGTGTCCCAGGGTCCTCTGTGGTGCGCATACATGCCACAACACGCATATACTACTTTTCACATTAAAACATGTTGCAGCATCACGAGAGATCTCTAGGACCAAGAGGCCCAGAATTGGACACTAGGAAACTTCAAACTGGTCAGCCAAGGAAGATGAAAATAATTGGCATAAAATGTCCTGAGACGTTGTGGTACCCGTTTATAACCTAGGTTGAACCTAGAATTACTTCATCCATGTGTCTTCCACCCATTTAGAACAGCAACCAGATGTTTATTACTGCATATTGGAGCACCAGCCAAACATCTCAAAAAAGCCTAAAAGTGCTGGAGAAATCCTTGCCAAATCTGCCGTTTGTAAGGATGGTGGGAGAAGTGGAGAACTCTTTTCAGGGGAAGGTGGGCTGGAGGAGAGGGGAGCACACAGGGATAAAGCATGAGACGTAACCAGGGCAGTTGCAAAAATGAACCATAACCTCCTTTTCCCAAGCTGCTCCCCCTCCTGCTTCCCTCCTGCTTAACTCACCCACAACGGTGTTGTAGCCATCAGGAAAGTTGCGAATAAACTCATCCGCGTTGGCGAGGCGGGCAGCGGCAAAGATCTCAGCATCCGAGGCACAAGGCTTGCCGAAGCGGATGTTCTCCATGATGGTTGTGCTGAAGAGCACCGGCTCCTGGGGCAGGAGAAAGAGTCAAACCTGAGTCAAGGAGGAGATCCAAGCCATGGGAGCACCTCCTGCACCTGCAGGGCAGCACAGAGGGAATTCATGCCTTTTCTCCAGCCCAAAATATGACTCCCAGAAGAGCACCAGCAGCTACTCTTCCAGGTCAGACTAAATCTAAGTGACAGCGATGTAGCTCCCAGCGAGCCAACTGATCCAGGAGAGCTCTCAAGCTGCAGGAAACTGGGGCGGGGGGGGGGGGGCATAGAATCGAGTTGGAAGAGATCCCAAGGGCCATTCAGTCCAACCCCCTGCCATGCAGGAAATCACAATCAAAGCATTCCCATTGACAGATGGCCATCAAGCCTCTGCTGACTCCACTATCACTCTGACACTTCCACTTTTGAACAGCTCTGTCAGGAAGTCCCTCCTAATGTTGAATCTCTTAATGTTAAGGAGTAGAGGATGCTGGGAAAGAAATGGCCAGCATCCTCTACACATTGCTGAGCGTGGAGGCTCCATTTCAGGTGTCACAACCAACAGTGACAGGCAGACGTACCCAGCAACTCCCTTCAGAAAACCACTTACACCACCCGCCCGCGGCCACTTCTATGGCGAAATGTGCAATTCAATCTTTTGTTTGCTTAACAGCCTGCAGGTAATCAAAACACCATTCTAGCATTTGGAGCAAGAGAGAAATGCTTTGTCTTCCAATTCTGCAGGGCCTGCACTGTGTCCCCATCAAATTTCTACCAGCCTAAGCAGACCCAGGCTTCTGTGGGTAACTTTCCGTGCCACACTTCCTTCCTTCACACACACACACACACACACACTTTTTCTTTCTGCCCCACCTGTTCCTCACCTGGTTAATGAATCCAATGATCTCCCCACGGAGCCAGGAAGGGTCAAGGGTACAGATGTCCCGCCCATCCAAGAAGATTGCACCCTCCGTGGGCTCATAGAACCTCTCCAGGAGGGCTGCCACAGTTGACTTCCCTGGGCAGGAGACAGGAAATGCCAGGATGAGCCACAAAGCTATTCTCTCCACTCTGCCACCCAAGTTGCTAGACGGCACCCAAAGGCAGGAGCAAGAGAACTAGCACAATGAGGCTGGAGTTCAACAGTGTTCAGCAAGACTTGCTGGTGAAAGGGTTGGGCATTACTCAGATGAAAGAGCAGACCAGACACATGTCTGGTTCTCAAAGCAAAACACACTCAGGCGCACACTCAAGTACCAGAGCAGAGGGGGAAGTCCCAAAGCAGCAAAGCCTTTGTGAGCTTGGCACTGGCAGGAGAAAGGGAGAGCACCTCACCTCCTCCAGACTGCCCCACGATCGCCACCGTCTTGTTAGCAGGGAGGGTGAGGCTGAAGTTTCGCAGCACCTGGGCGTCCGGCCGTGTGGGATAACTGGCAACGGAAAGAAGAGACCAGATCTTGGGAAATGCTCAACAGCCCAGCTAATCCAGAAACTGCTCAGTTTAGTTCATCAAGTGCTTGTTGGAGATGAGACAGAATACAGACTGCCAGACACCACTATCAGAACACAGCAGGGCTGGAGAAACTGGTGCCTTCAAAACCCATCAGCCCTAGTTTGCCTGGCAATGGAGGGGATAATGATGGGTGAAGTAGCTCATCAACATCTGGAAGGACCACAGGTTCCTCAGCCTTGAGATAAAGGCTTCCTGGGGACATCAGGGAGTAGAACAGATAGACTCTGAAGGTGTTGGACTCTCCTTCACTGGAGGCCTTTAAAGAGAGGCTGGATGGGCATCTCTCATGAGTGCTTCAGCTATGGGCTCCTGCATGGCTAAAGGGGGCTGGATTAAGTGGCCCCTGGGGCCCCTTTCCTCTCTCTGATCTTGTGACATTCAGGTCCTGGCAGCAGATGGAGGACAAGGAACCACAGGAAAAGATTTGTGCCCAGCATGGTCTGGAACCATATTCGCTGCCTGTATGATCACCTATCAGAACTGTGGCACTCATGTTCGGCACAAGAGTCAACAACTTAGGAATCTCTGAAAAAATGAAGCAAATTCTTCACTCTTTTGGCTATGAAGATAAGCTAGATATGGGAAGATACTGAGAGATATCGGGGTGGAGGGGGGGGTACTTCACTGATTTTGACCATTTCAGTCACACACTACAGAAAAGGATAATTTGTACAAAATGGACCAAATCCATACTATACGAAGAATGAATGATGGAAAGCTGTTTTTGGAAATTACAGGTGTTTGCCTTTTGTCTTAATACATGCTCTCCCATCTCTCCCAAGCCAAATGGGAGAAAATCTACCCTCTCCCATCTTGCCCCTCCATCCTGGCAAGGACTCTGGTCCCTGGAGACCTGTCCACTGGCAGCAACAGCGGGAGTCTCTCACCTGAAGTTGACATCCTGGAATTCAATGTGCCCACTCAGCATGCTGCAAGCGAGCTGCTCTCTCTCACACACAGGGATCTCCGGGGTCAGAATCATGAATTCAAAGACACGGGCCCCAGCACTCATGCCCCGCAACACCTAGAAGGGACCAAGAGTCAGGCTGTGAAGCAATGGGGAGGGGGGAATCTCAGAAAATCAACAGGCAAACATTTGCTCTTTCACACTGAACTAGTGGAAGAAAGATTACTCTCCACTGGCTGCATCCACACAGAAAGTTTCTCCCGTGTTTGATCAGCCCATGACTGTGTTGAACGACTGTTCTGTTCTCATGGAGGGAAGAGGGAACCGCTACAGCAGGAAGCCTATGCCACGTACCTGGCCAAAGAGGATAGACATACTGGCCATGGATCTGGAGGGACACAAGCAGAGAGTCTGTCACAATTAAAGCCAAGCTGTTTGGCACTCTGTGCAGGTAAGGAAAGTGGGGGACCTGTTTGGATCTTACCTTTGCACTGTTTGGGAAGACACCAAGAAGGACATGAGGTCTCCAGGCGTTATTTCTGCTCCAGCCATGAGGGAGCCACCCACAAAAATGGTGCCCAACACAATACCTGAAGAAGACAAAGCAGCTGCAGGAGATAGCAATGATGGAAGAATCTGGGAAAACATAGGAAAGGGAAGGAACGGAAAGGAAAGGGGAATGGAATGCAGGAATAGAGTTTTTATGTTTTGCTGAAGAATCCAGGGTTCCAGGGCAGACCCCAGCCTCAACCATGTGCTAAAAAGAACAAGATACTTGGGTTTGTGTGGAGACCTCCAACAAATACTGGACACGAAGCAAAGCCTCAACTGCAGGAAAATGTGGCAAGAAGGAAGAAAGGGCAAAGCCAGAGACACTGCAAAGAGGTCTGATTTCCAAGTCAGGGACCCAAACTGGAGCTGCTGGGCAGTCTGTAGAGAAATTCTTGAGACACCCAGAGCCACTGTGAGGGGGCCCAGGAAGAGGCATGCCTGATAGCCAACCAACATTTTCCTTGGGACTTTTCACTGCGCACAATAGGCTCACAGGTGGCCCTCCCTTCAGCACCTGGGCTCCATTCCTGGCAGAGAGGATTCCATTGCCCCCTGTGCTGTTGGGCTGGAATCCCTGGATGATCTTTAGCCCCACAAAATCAGCCCTATGGACACAATTGTCTGAAACAGTGTCTGCACCAGGATGGCCCAGGAAACAACAGCCACATCTACACTCCTTCCCCCCCCCCACCCCATCACAAAGACTCACATGTCAACACACCTGTGGGCAGAGCACACAGGCAGGAAAGAGGGTGGGGGGTCTCAGGAGGCTGGCAGAACTCTGCTCCCACTCACAGTTGAGGGCCACATTGGAGAGCCCCTGGAAAAAGGCAATGCCCAGCCCCAAGTTCATGTTGAGGCGGCTGGAGTGGTCCACCTCTGCTGAATATTCTCTGCAAGGGAGAAAGGAGAGCATGTGAGGCAGCACTCCCACTCAGAATCAGCTTCAGTGCCCGCCTTGTGCCACTGACGGGCAAATCCATGATGTGCCACAAGCCCCCTGCCCCAAAGGACAGACGGGGCCACACCACAGGGAAAGGCCTTCTGAGCTCACCCGCACCCCTCAGCACTGAAAGAAAAGCAAAGGAGGGGCAACTGACTGCTCTGCATCACCCCCCCCCCCACAGCTGTTGGCCCTCTCTTGAGCCAGAGGATCACCATCCAGCCTGGTCCAATCCAGGAAAAGAGGGGCTGGGGAAGGCTTGTGGTGGGGCACTCACTGGATCTCTTTGGTCTCCATGGCAAAGGCCCGCACCGTTCGAACATTGCCCAGTGCTTCATCTGCCACGGCCGTGGCCTTGGCGACCTGCACCCAAGAGAGGAGGAGGAGTAGTAGTTGATGTGTCAGAGTGGCCATGCCCCTAGGGAGCATCAAACCCAGCCAGATGCCACATGCAGTGTGACAGGGATGCCACAAGTAAAAGGACATGGGACTCAGAACCAAAAACCTGTCCTGACCTTGTTGGGAGGGGACTGGTTGACCTGGGAAACACTCTCACATAGGGACCCCGCACCTGCGGGTGAGAAGGATCCAGCTCTCTAGCTTACAAAAGCAATGCCTTCACAAGAGCCCAGATTTAACAAAGAAAGATAACGTATGGTAGCCACTTTATGTCATTGGTAGTGATTACTATGACCAATTAAATCGATTCACCTGTATGCCTGAAATCTTCAGTTTGTGAGAGGGTGGGCTTTAATGCCCCACATGACTCTTTCCCCTCCCTTCAGCTGGCAGAAACCCTACCAGACCCCAAGGATAGTGAAGGAAGCGCCTCCCCCCCCCCCGGTCTGCCTCCCTTTATGCCACTGGTAGACCACCCAGCCTGGGCCACACTTACTTGCTCTTGGGCTCGGCGGGAGAGCTTGCGCAGAGAGGCGCCGAGGAAGGCGCCAATCCCCACCAGGAAGGGCATCACCACGACTAGCAGCCCTGTCAGCTTGGGGGAGATGAGGTAGAGAGAGACGAAACAGCCCACCGTCTGGGTGAGGCTGCGGAGGCCCTGGGGGCACAGAAAGGAGGAGGAAACCATGAAGGCAAGAAAGGATCCTTTCCCATGACCCCCAGCCAGGCTCCACTTCCTTCCCAAAGGACCTTGGGCCCCCTGTTCAGTTGCTCCCCTCCAAACCCTCTTGTCCTTCGCACCTGAGAGATAACAAGCTTGAAGGAAGATTTGAATTCCTGGATGTCGGCTGTCAGGCGATTCACCAGCTGCCCTGTCTGATTGGCGTCAAAGAAGGCCACCTCCTGCCTTTCCCCCCAGAATGTATTTATTACAGATTTATTTTAACAGTACATTAAAAGGTATAAAAAGTTAAAAACAAAGAAAAACAAAGAGAAAAAGATGACTTCCAAGCTTCCTTTCAGTAGCTACACGTACTTACATTTACAACTGATCATACCTCACTCTCTAATATTAACACAACTTCTCTTCTTTCCATAGTCTATCCTTTCCCATAATTAAAACCAAGAGTTACCAAGTCATCTTCCTTTTTTTCACACAAAGTCCACAAGGGACTCCCATTCTTTAAGAAATATCACTAAGGACTTCTCCCTAATCAGCCTCCTCCTGTTTCCAGGAGGATGGTGCCAGAAGAGAGACAGAAAGACTTCCAGGCCCCATGGGACCAGCAGGAAAGCTTGCACCACTGGGGAAATCCCAAAGGGCCGCCACTCCTGGCCCTGTGAGCGCCCCTCCGCCTGACCTCCTCCTGCGGCTCCTTATAACATGTCTGCATCTGCAGCTAGGAAGGGAAAGGTCCTGAAGGGACACCTTTGCTCCCCATTATGCTCCCACAACCCCCCAGGTTGGAAAAGAAAACATGTCAAGAATGTTCTGGTAACAGCCTTAAGTGGCTTAATCTAATTTAGTGATGTAGTGGTTTGTTACACAGCTGGTTCTGAGTCCTACAGTTTAACTGGAATTAAGACTAGCTGCTGGATTCTGTGGAACTGAGTAGCCACACATGGGCCCACACTGCCAGGGGCTGCAATGGGAAATAAATAACGCTGGGCTGGTTTGGCCAAGACTGCTCCACTCTTCTGGACAATCAAGGCTCCTCCGGGGTGCAGCTCACATCTCGCTCTGGTGTCTTCATTCCCATACAGAGGGCACTAGCCACCACCAAACCCTCTTCTGCCATCAGCAGCAACCCCCCCCCACCTTCCTGGCAAAGGTGGCCTTCCCTGAGCAAGCCTTCCCCTGCAGTCTCCCTCCGACCCCAGGTGAGTTACCTGATTAAAGAAGCAAAGAGCTGTTTGCGCATACTGTTGGCGACCCTCTCCCCAATCCAGGAGAGCAGCAGGATGTATCCAAAGGTCATCACCCCCTAGAAGAAGGCAGGGAGGAAGAGAGTCACGTTAGCCACAGAATCCCATCTCCATCCCTCCACCCCAGGATACATCAGCACCTGATTCTGACCCTGGATTAAAGGGCAGCTGCCCCAAAGTGCCCCTCCCACATGCAACACAGAGCATCTGAAGCTCACCTGGAGGCCATAGATGGTCAAGAGGCGCAGGGCAGGCTGACGCACCGCACGCAGGTAGTCAGACACGCGCATGTGTCGTGCCACCACATTCACCATCTTGCCCAGGAGGAGAGGGATCTGGACATTGAGGAGGGCAGCTCCCAGGGCAAACTGAGGAGAAAAGCAGGAGGAGAGCAGCGGTCAAAGGATCAGGGAAGCGAAGGAGGGGCACTGGGCTTAGAGCTCTCATGCTGCTGCCTTTGGTTCCCCAATTCCTCAGGGTCAGGTTTTGCTCTCCCCCTGTTTTGAGCCTATGGAGAGATGCTCTTCTCTCCTGACTTGGCTGGCATTTGGGCAAACTACGCGGGCCTCCCTGCGCATGTACACGGCCATCAGTCTGTTTTGTCACACCTCTTCTCACCCTTTGCATGGGGCACAACTGTCCCTCTCTTCAGGAAGGAAGAAAGGATAGAACGAAGGATGCTCACCAAGACAGCCGCTGTCAGTGCCAGGATCTGCGGACGCAAGAACTTCCAGAACATGGCCCAGTTAAAGTCCGGCTCCTTTTCCACCACCGGCGGAGGGACGCAGATCATCTCCACCTTCTTGGCCTCCTGGCAGAAGACCCTGCTGCAGAAGCCGGCCCCCAGCCCCACCAAGGCAGGACCAGCCAACGCAGCAGCCAGCCGGCCCAAGGGGCGGAGGCGGCGGGGCAAGAGCAGCAGCAGGGCGGGCGATGGCTTGGCCAGGCGTCTGGGAGCCTGCAGGAAGCAGGAGAAGCGGGCATGGCTGCCTGAATACCTGAAGGAGGAAAGGAAGGAGAAGGGAGAAGAGAAGGGCGATGGAGCCGCAAGGGCCTCCAGCCCTCCTCAGTATGGAGCCATTTCTGACCAGAAGGTTGTTTACTGGGACTGAAGGCAGCACTGATCCGGAAAGACGACACGCTGCCCAACAGCCTGGGATTCTGGGAGCTGGAGTCCAAAACCCTTCAAGGAGCACAGTTTATTGCCAGGGAATCATTGGAGAATACTTGCCTTGAGGGAGACATTGGGGAAAGACTTGCTTGTCAGTATTCTCCAATGAGTCTCTTTCTGGGCAAGTATGGCTTCCCTGTGGCTGTCCTGTCTTAGGGTTTTCTTGGCAAGGCTTCTTCTGAGGCTGAGAGAGTGTGGCTCCTGGCCTAAAGTGGCCCGATGGATTTCCAAGCCCTGGTTCCGGCTCTCAGAGCCCAGTTTGACCGTCTCCCTGGCCCTAAGGCTTCTGCTCTGAGGCAGACAGAGACCAGATCCACAGAGTGCCCTTTGAGGGATCTTGGATCTTTGAGGGATGCCGGCCAATGGCCTGGGATTCTGGGAGCTGGAGTCCAAGATGCCCTTAAAGGGCACAGTTAATCGCCCACAGAGAAGCCATGCTTGCTCCTAGGGCAGTGAGCCCCAAACAGCGCCCTGTAAGAGTTTTGGACTTCATCTCCCAGAAGCCTCAGCCATGCCGGCCAATGGCCTGGGATTCTGGGAGCTGGAGTCCAAACTGCTCTTTAGGGGACCGTTCGGATTCTACGACTAACAGGGCTCTCTGTCTCTGTCTCCGGACTCGGCTGGCTCCCGCCCGAGTGCGAAAGGCAAAGCGCAGGCCAGCCTCCCTCCCTCCCCTCAGGCGGCCTTTCTTTCCCGGGGTGCTTTGCGCGAGCGGTTACCTAGCAACGAGTGGGGCGGCGGAGGCGGGCGCTCGGCTGGCGGCGGGGGCCCGGGCCAGGCGCCACCCGCCGCGTCCCCCGCAGGAGAGCCCCGGGCGGCGGAGGAGCAGCAGCAGCAGCATGGCCGGAGGGCGGAGGACGGGGCTCGCTCGCTCGCTCGCCGCCAGGAAGGCGCCTAGGCCTCTCAGGCCGACGCCGCTGCTGCCCTCGGCGCCATCTTGGAACCGTGTCCCGGCGGCCCAGAATGCTCCGCGCGGGGAGGGGCGGGGCGAAGGGAGGACGTCACTGCGCTGCTGTGCGTGCGCGCCCCCGAGGCGGCGCTTGGGCTCTGGCTTCTGTCCCTCGCCCGCTTCTGTGGGCCCTTCCTGAGGAAGAGGAGGGGCCCCCGCGGAAAAGGCCCCGCCAGAGGGACCCCGGGGGAAAGGGCCCAGAGCCGCCAGGGACCCCTGCTGCTTCGGCTGGGCAGCCCTCGCACCCCAGGCCCAGGCCCAGAATCCGCACCCAGCGCCACAGGAGCCGTGGCCTCCCCCGGCCTTCCCTCACGGGTTCCTTTGCACTGCCCTACCCCGAAGGGCTGTCGTGTTGCACCAGCATCACCATCGCTGCCGCCTTTGCACCGCAGCATCCCTCCGCCGAGACATCAGCGCACAGCAAGCGGAGTGGCCCCCTGCGCAACGTCCCCTCCGCCACAGGCGCATCCTCTCCCTGCGTGACGCCCAACTCATCTCCTGCGCACTCGCCTCAGCGGCGGCATCAGGAACAAGTGAAGTGGGCGACTCCGTGGGACTGGGCCACACTTCGCTCTTTGCACTTTAACCCAGCTCCTTTGGCCCCAAAGGGCCGTCGTGCTGCACTGCTGCCATCACTGTCATCACAGCGTCCCCTCCGCCTCAGTGGCTTCAGGAGCAAGTGGAGTGGCCTGGCCTGCGCCACACCAGAAGGGCCAACTCCACAGGGCTGAGCCGCCCTTCGTTCTTTGCACTTCACCCAAAGGGTCGTCCTCACATGGGACTGGCCTGAGCCCACCTGGACAGAGGAGGAAGAGGAGGAGGCCCAGCTGGGGACGGTGGGCACAAACACACAAACGTTGGGCAACCTCCCTCTCCCTGGAACAGAGGAGGAGGGCCCTTTCCTAGAAGCAGGAGGGATGTAAACACATCCAGGGCCTGCCTGGTCTGACCGCGTGCCTCGGTTCTCGCCTTACTCCGTGGGCCGCACTCCAGGAACGTCGCAAAACATTTCCTGGAGAACCTCGGAGGGCTACATAGAAGGCCAGAGGATGCGCCAACCGACAGCACTGCTCCTGGGATGAAGAGCGCATAGCAGCCGTGAGGAACGGGTGGGAGTGGATTCCTTCCAGAGGCCTCCGATCCGCCCTCAGGTAGCTCTTCTCAGCCGGTGCAAGGAGGCTGAGGCTAGGAGCTTTTCCTAAACCAGCCGGCTTGCCTCAAGAGTGGCACGGAGGGAGCTTCCTGGGCTGCCAGGCCAGTGGGGAGCCAGGCCTGGGAGAGGGCTGCGGGGCTCAGACTGTGGCTGAGGGGCTCTCTTGGCTCCCTGGCCTGCCTTGCCTCTCCATTGCTCTTGTTGGGGTTCCTGGTGCCCCGGCCTGCCTTTTGCCACTCTGGCCTCTGCCGGCCACCTTGGGGTGCAAGGCTGTTGCCCCTTGCCTTGGCTCTCTCTTCCCTCAGTCAGATGGGTGCTTTGTTTGGCGGCTCTCACTGTGGGGTTTCTCTGCAGAGTCTGTTCAGTGTGGAAATAGAGGTTATCCCCCTTCCCTGCCTCTTGCCTGGTCTAATCCTCCTCTTGAGCCTCAGATCCAGGCAGGGAGATTTGGACCCAAGCGGTTTTGGACTCAGGGTTCAGGAGACAGGGCTTCATTTGATACTGGGGGCAGAGGGTCAGGGTCTGGCGCAGGGCTTAGGTCAAGCTGTGTGGGCCTCCAGATGTTGGGGCACTACATCTCCCATCAGCCCCAGCCAGCAGAGCCAAGGGGTAGCCAGCAAGGTGCCAAGGGGCTTTGTGGGAGCCACTTTGTGGCCTGTGTCAGGGATCCAGGAGACGTGGATCCCTCCCAGGGGCCTGGGCATTATGGGGCAGAGGGCATAGAAGGCGAGTGTTTCTTTGATCAGTGTATGCTTTTAGCTCTCTTCTATTTGTCTTAACTCATAAGCTACTCTGAGTCCTAATTTTGAGGATGAAGATGACAAGGAGGAGGAAGATAATAATGTTTTCCCCCTTGATGGGGGGTTTCTTTTCTAGAGGAGGGCCAGACAGCCAGCAGCAGACCCAAAGCCGGAAGGCCGATTTGAGTGCCCACCCCGTCATCGCCAGCCAGGCTTCTGGGAGACTCCTCCTGCTGGCCCTCTGCCACCCAACTGGACTGGCATGTTTACCCGCCTTGGGCTGTTTATGCCGCTTGCTGCTGGCTGGCCCCGGTATTTTTAGTTCTCCTGGAGCGCCCAGCCCACCTGTCCCTTTCTGGGCCAGGGGACGGTCTGGGAGGAAGGCCTTGTGTGCCCCCCCCCCCCCCCCATTGCCCTGCCTTGTCTTTTTGCTGCCTCAGAGGTGACCTGAGGCCTCCTGGCTGCTGCCCTCCTCCTCCTCCCTGCTGTGCCTTGGGCCCTTCTCCTGACCTGACCTCCTCCCATGACTCAGGCCTCCTGGGATGTGGGGCTGGGCGGCTGGCCAGCAGCACCCTCCTCGTCTCCCTCGTCCTCCGCGTCTTCCTCCTCCCCCCCACAGCTGGGGCATCAGCACCACAGCAGCCGAAGAAGCACCAGAGGGGCTCCTTTGTCCCAGGGCAGCTGACTCCATCCGTGGTAAAGGGGGCCTGGATGGGCTGTTTTGGGGGTGGGGGGAGGCTGGAAGAGCCGTGGGTGGTCAGCCTCCTTCCTTTGGTTTGGACAGGAGCGGGGGGGGGGGGGGGGCTTGGCCCCCAGGACATACCCTGTTATCCATGTTTTCTCCTGTCAAAAGGAGGCCTTGGGTCACCTTTTTAAAGGGGTGAAATTAGGGGTGTAGCTAAGGGGAGGGGGGCAGAATGAGGGTATTGCCCCTCCAGTTAAGGATTCCGAACCCCTTCCTGTGAAATTTTCCTTCAAACCCCAAACTTCTAGCATTGCAGAGAGCAAGGCAGGAATAATAATGAATACCTAGAACTCTTGTATGGGTTGTGTTTGCGATCCTTTCGAAACTTCGCATGTCGCAATCTGTTTTCTCAAATGCTCAACAAGACATTTTATGTCACTGCAATACTATAAATTTGGGTGGAATTCCCCCCCCCCCCCCGGACATATTGTGGCTGTGCTTTATAAAACATTGAGCAGATCCCCCCAGAACCAGCCCTTTCCCCTTGTGATGGGAGAGCTCTTCTGAATGGCCTAGAGAGGGTCCCTTATGCCCACGGATGCCGGCCTTTGCTTTGAAATCCCTTCAGCAGACGTGGTTGTGGCCACCAGCGTGGGGCCGGTCATCTTTAAAAGGGGGGCTGGCAGGATATCTCCCCATGGCTCTGAGTCATAAGGGGGGTGGGGGGCTGCAGGCTTTGCTCACTTTTGGGAATCAGATTCTGCCCTGGCAGCCGCAGTGAGTTTGTGATGCTTCTGAGGGCTGAGCTTTTGTGTTGTTTTGTGTTCTGGGTGCTTCTCCAGTTTCCAAACACGCCTGGCGCTCAGGGGTCAGCTGTCAGTGTGGCACCCATTCCCCCCACCAGCAGTCAGGCTGGGACAGAATGGCAGTGGTCCATCCTAAGGAGGTGTGTGACTTCGCGTGTGATTTCAAAAGCTTGCAACATGTAATTGTGCATTTTGCTTGGCATAATAAAGGTATCATTGTTTGGATTTTATTGGACACCCTAAGGAGGATTCTGCTGGCTTCCTTGCTGGCTGTCCAGCCGGCCAAGGGTTCTGCCCTGGTCCCCCCTCACCTGGTGCTTATGCTATGTCTGGCTGCTGAGTCCCTCTTTCCTGGGCCCCTGGCTCTGGTGGACTGGCCAGAGACCTTGCCGGCCAGGCCTCCGCTCCCTCCCTTCTCCTTCCATCCAGCCCTTAAAACAGAGGCAGCGGGAAGAGCACCTTGTTCTGCTAGGCATTCAGTGGGGCTTGTGCCCAGGTCAAGGTGTATAGGGATGCCCGCTTTGGCCTCCACCTGGTGCTTGCCCTGGGCTGTCTGAATCAGGGCCCTTGGCATGTGGCAGCCGGAATGTCACCTGGGCAACTGCCTCAGCCACACCGACCGGCTGGGAAGTGACTCAGAGCCAGTGGCAGGAAATGGCACATGGGACAAGGCGGTGAAGGGCCTGCTGGAGCAGGATTAGGATGGTGATGGTGATTCACTTACATCCTGCTTTTTTCTCAGTATAGGGACTCAAGGTGGCTTCCAGATTATTAATAGCAACACAAACCCACAAAAATGTCAGTGTGCATGGAGATATGTGTATGTATAGTCACACTCGTTTTAAAAAACCAGCAATCTCTATGCATCCTGAGCATCACATAGGCAATCTCTGGTTTGGAAGAAAGGTGGGATATTAGTGCAATAAATAAATAGTAAATATTGTAAATAGTTTAATTCTGTTTTAATGTTGACCTTTGTATGTTTTTAGTTCTATTGTTCTAAATTGTAAACCACCTTGAGTCCCAGTTTAGAGGAGAGGATAGAGCATTGTTGTTGTTTTCTCGCCTTTTTCCCAGTTTGGGAGTCAAAAGTGCTTATTAATGACACCAATAATAGTTAAAACCGTTTTCCTTTCTTTAAAGGTATCCCTTTCTCTTTTGGCTGTCTCTGTAATCACAGGAGGAGGAGGAGGAGGAGGAAGGTGTGGAAGTGTTAGAGGGAAGAGAGCCCAGGTGAGTCTGACAAGATCTCATGGGGCAGGAGCTGCATTGTGTGAGAAAGGGTTACCAACAGCCATGAAGGTCAAGGGCAGATCCACCGGGTTGGAAGGGGGTCCTGGTAACCCACCTGAACCATTAGGAGAGCAGCCTGATCTCCTCCTCCCCATAAAAACTCAAAGGTGTGCCTCATTGGCCCCAGGGCAGTTGCCATTGGTCCTGCCTCTGAAGTTGGTTGTGTCACAGACCACTCTCCCTCTCCCTGGACAGGGCCTGTGTGGGGCAGGAGGGCCCAGTCGCCCCCATGGCTATGAGCCAGGAGCATTACGGGGACTACCATCGCCTGCCAGACTACGAAGACGACTCTCCCCATGAGGATGAGGAGGAGCTGCTGGTCCATGTCACAGAGGGGCTGAAAGGTACCCAGGCACTTTAGAAGTCTGTGCGCATGTGTGTGTTTGTGTGAGAGACAGAGAATGGGAGAGAGATTGTGAGCGTGGGTGGGTTGGGGCCAGAAGGCTGGCTAAGCTCTTCAGGCCAAGGTGACCTTTTAACAGTCTCCTTTCTCCCTTCTCAGATTCCTGGCATCACATCAAGAACCTGGACAACTTCTTCACCAAAATATCCTTTGTGGCGGTAATAGTGGCAGCCACAGGCCTAGATCCAACAACCCTGGCCTTCTGCCCCCTTAGCTGCCAGGAGGCATTTTAGGGGAGCCTGGAGCAGCTGGCCTGGGCCAATGGGGAGAAGAAATGAGGAGGGCTTTCTTGGAATGCACCATCCTTTTCCTCTGGCCCTGAGTGGAAGGCCTTTGGCCCTTCACCCAAGAAGAGGATGGGTGTGCCAAGGGATGCCAGGAGCATGCCGCTCTCTGGGCAAGCCGGAGCCATCAGCCTGGGCTGGTTGCCATGAGGCAGCTCCACAAGGGCTCATTTGGGGGTCAGGCAGGCAGTAAGTTGGGGGGGAGGAAGTGTCCTGGGAGGGCCCCCAGTTTTCCCAAGCAACATTGGGATCCTTATTATTATTATTATTATTATTAATATGCTGCCCAATCACCCTTCCCTCTCATGGCTGGAGGAGAGGTCTTCCTGAGGCAAGCCCTGAGACAAGTCCTAGCTTCGGTTGTATAACAAGGCAGTGGGGCCGCCATACAGCTGTGGGCTAGATCCATCTCTGCGCCAGAAAGGGTGGCTTTCCTTGACAGCCTCTGTGCACATCTACCACTTCCACCAGAAGAACGGCTTTGCCTGCATGATGCTCTCAGACGTCTTTGAGCTGGTGTAAGTGCCCAGGAGCAGCCCTCTTGCCCTTGGGGGAGGCCCCTCTTCCTCCATCCTTGGAGGCAGCCTACTGGGGAAGGGGGAAGGTATTTGAGGAAGGCTGGTCCCATAGCCTGGGGGAACCAGTGCCTAGCACCACCTGGTGATCCGCTTCTGTGTTCCTCTCCGTGGGTTTCTCTGGTTCCCCCTTTCCTCTTGTGTTGAAGGGGCATAGGAAAGGGAAGTGTGTGTCTTCCCTCAGGACCTGAGTGGATGCAGAGGGGGGAGGAGGCAGAGGGGCAGCTCTGAAGTGGGAATGCAGCTGGCCAGAGGGTTTCACCATTTTGGCCGGGGAACTAATCTCTGGTCTCCGGCCAGCGTTAGCAGAGCTGCTCTTCTTTGCAGGAGGGTAGGGGCAGACCTGTGGTCAGCCAGCCAAGAGGAGAGGATGAGGTGTGCGAGGGTTCAGGGCAGGGCTGGCCTTGCTCAGTTTGACAGAAGGGCTCCCTCCAGTCTCCCAGCTGCCAGTCAGGGCTGCCCCTGCTGGGTTTCCTGCTGATGGGGATGAAGCCCCCCACCCACCTCCTGACCCAGCTGAGCTCCCTTCCCCTTCCAGGCAGTTCCTGTTCCTGTTCCTGTTTGTGCCTTCACCACCTTCCTCCTGTGCTGCGTGGAGTACGACGTCCTCTTTGCCAATCGGCCTGTCAATCACACTCACCAGGGGGGTGGCCTCACCCCCGACAGGAACAAAGTGACACTCCCTGATGCCATCCTGCCCACCTCACAGTGTACCCAGAGGTAAGTGAGGGCAGGAGAAATTGGGGAGGGGGGTCTTTGATGTACTTGACCACCAGATTGAAGCACTGAGGCCCTCCCCTTCCAGGGTGCAGACAAAGGAGGCAAAGGGAGGAGAAGGACAGGGCAGTCACTCCTTCAGGGCTCTGGGTCCTGGAGCAGAACCCCCTTGAAGTCCAGCAGGACCTCTCAGCACAGAAGAGGCACTGAAACATTGCACAGGGGCCCTTGTTGTGAGCCTTTCAGGCATTTCTGACTTAAGGAGACCCAATTGCAGGGTTTTCTTGGCAAGATTTGTCTCAGAGCCTTTCTCTGCGGTTGAGAGAGTAGGACTTGCCCAGAGGGTTACCTAGTAGTTTTCTTTGGTTGATAGGGAACTCTGGATTCCCTGAGTCCTGGTTCAACTCTCTCATGCAATTAGCTTACATGTTGTAAACCACTGAAGGGCACTGATAAGCAGTATAGAAATGTACTTGTCATTGCTATTCTTTTTCCCCCCAAAAGTAGGGCAGTCTAGAGTGTCTGAAGCTGAAACAACATCTGTGGCTCCTGGCCTTTGGGGGTCCTGGTCACCTCCATCAGTGGGCACAGTCCCTTTGAATAGCTATGGGGGGGCAGGATTCTTGTCCCACCAAGTTCTTAGGATGACTGTCTTTGGACACTGTTTATATGTACTTCCTAATATATATCAGAGGCAGGGTCTCCCCAGCCCACCTCCCAGCAGAGTTGGGGGCCTCCTGCCAGTGGCTGCTGCTTCTGGGCAGAGGAAGCCTTTCTTTCTGGGGGCCAGAGGCCTGTCAGGAGCAGCTCATCCGAATTGTCTGGGCTGCCCAGTTTTTAAATTCAGCTCTCCCTCTCCCAAGTGTTGTTGGCATATCCAGAAAGTCTAAACCTTTGCTCTGGGTGTGTGCCTGCTTGCTGTGTGAGTTTGGGGGCAGCGATTAGTGAAAGGCTGCAGATTTTTCCAGACTTAACAGCGTGGGATGGTCTGGTGACTGTGTGCGCGTGTGGATTTTACGCCTGTGCTTCTGACGATGCGCCAGGCACACCAACCAGGCCTGCCATGACACACGCTGCCCACAAAAATAACAGCCACTTCTTTTCTCCTTTGTATGACTGTGGTATGAAGGCGGGGAGTAGGCCAACTGTGGCTCTCCAAGCCTGGTTTTGTGGCCCCTTAAGAAGCGAAAGGGTGAGTGTCCTCCCTGGGAAGCCTCCAGGAGCAGCTGTTCTCCTTCCAAACAGGATGCAGGTCCCCTCCTTGTACTTTTTAGCAGGGTTTTAAAACCAGGAATACATTTCAAGGAGGGAATGTTTGTTTTTGGCAGTTCCAGGGCAGAGCCCAGTGCTGTGTTAAGGGATAAAATTGCATACGACTGGGGCCTCTCTTTAAAATACCTAGAGGAAACCAAACATGCATCCCATGATGCTCAAAGATGGGTCGTTTTGTTAGTAGAGAAGCCCAGCATGTTTCAGCCTCTTTGTGTTCCTAAGGGAGTCTTCTGGAGGCTGTATGAAATCCTAAAAGGATGCCACATAAACACATGATAGATACCCCAAAACGTAAAATCATCATCTGCAGATTCCCTTGGATGTTACCCCAGATTCTTCTCCTTTTGTTAATCTTTAAAACAGTCAGGGTTTTATGGAGGAGGAGGAATGGCTATCTGGCTTCTTTGAAACAAAGACAAAACAAGTTCTCTCGAAATAAGCTTTTGAGAGAGCCAGAGAGGGTAAAGGAGGGACCAGGCAGCCTCAGCATTCTGCTGCAGCCATGCAACTTGGGGGCAAGGAGACATGGAGACTGCTTCCATGTGGGGCACCCAGCAAAGGGAGAAACACACAAGAGCCACCCCACACACGCCAGCCTTGCGGAGCTTGTCTCTGCTGCTCTGCTTTGGCCCTTGTGCTCAGGAATTCCTGGCATACTCTGGAAGCCAGGGAGATGCTTGCCCCTTGCCTGCCCCTGTGGCGCATGAGCTTCTTTGCGTAACCAGAGATGCTTGGAGGCCTCGGGATCTCCCTTGCACAACCCTCTCTCTTGCACAATGTCCCCCTGTGACCAGGAGGGTGTCCTGAGCTGACCCGCCAGAGGCCTGGCCTGATGCCACTTGTTTTTCTCTCTCTCTGCTGCCAGGATCCAGGCCAGCGGCTGGATCATCTTCCTGCTGGTGATGGCGGCCACCTTTTGGCTCTACCGCCTGGTGAAGGTCTTCTTCAGCCTCCTGGGCTACTGGGAGATCCGCACCTTTTACACCAAGGCCCTCAAGATCCCTTCGGTGAGTGAGTGGAGGATGGACCAATTGTGGCACTGGGACCACAGGGTGGGGGGCACTGCAGTGGGAGCGGGGCAGCCCCTTCCTTGTTGGACGCTTCTAAATAGAGGGACCTTAGATAGTCCTCTCAGGGATGTGCTTCATCTGTGGGTTCCTGCACTGCTGGAGGGCTGGACTAGATGAACTTTGGGGGATCTCTTCCAACTTTAATTCTTTCCCACTCTACCTCCTGCACTGCCTTTGACTGCTCAGAGGGCCCTCTATTCTTTATCCCTGTGGCATTACCACAGCCGTTCTTTATTTTTTGATAAAATTACCAGCTTCATAGATGAAGGGGATGCCATAGATATGGTATATCTTGGATTTCAGTAAGGCTTTTGACAAGGTTCCCCATGACATTGCTGCAAACAAGCTTGTAAAATGTCGGCTAGACAAGACAACTGTTATATGGATTTGTAACTGGTTGACCGGCCAAACCCAAAGGATGGTCAACAATGGCTCCTTTTCATCCTGGAGGGAAGTGACCAGTGGGGTGTCCAGTGGGGCTCTGTCCTGGGGCCAGTGTTATTCAACATCTTTATCAATGACCTGGATGACAGAATTGGGAGCAGACTTATCAGATTTGCAGATGACACCAAATTAGGGGGAATAGTTAATACTCCAGAGGACAGGATCAAGATTCAAAATGACCTGAATAGACTTGAAAGCTGGGCCAAAGCTAAAAAAATGAAATTCAACACGGAGAAATGTAAGGTATTGCACTTAGGGCGGAAAAATAAAATGCACAGATATAGGATTATGGGGGAGACCTGGCTGAATGAAACTACGTGTGAAAGGGATCTGGGAGTCCAAGTAAACCACAAATTGAACATGAGTCAACAGTGCGATGTGGCAGCTAAAAAGGCCAATGCAATTCTAGGCTGCATCAATAGAAGTATAGTGTCAAGATCAAGTGAAGTAATAGCGCCATTCTATTCTGCTCTGGTCAGGCCCCACCTGGAATAACCCTGTGTTCAGTTCTGGGCAAAACAATTCAAAAAGGATGTAGATAAACTGGATCCATGTGTCCAAAGGAGGGCAACTAAAATGGTGAAGGGTCTGGAAACCATGAAGCCCTATGAGGAGAGACTTAAGGATCTGGGGATGTTTATCCTGGAGAAGAGAAGGTTAAGAGGTGATATGATGATAGCCCTGTTTAATAATTGAAGGGATGTCATATTGAGGAGGGAGCAAGCTTGTTTTCTGCTGCTCCAGAGAACAGGACCCAATGGAGCAATGGATACAAGCTCCAGGAAAAGAGATTCCAGCTCAACATTAGCAGGAACTCCCTGAGAGTAAGGGCTGTTCGACAGTGGAACCCACTCCTTCCTCGGAGATTATGGTGGAGTCTCCTTCCTTAGAGGTCTTTAAACAGAGGCTGGATGGCCACCTGTCAATGGGGATGCTTTGACTGAGAGTTCCTGCATGGCAGAAGGGGGTTGAACTGGATGACCTTTGTGGTCTCTTCCAACTCTATGATTGTATGATTCTATAATCAGCCCTTCATATCCACGGATTCTGCAGCCACAGATTCAACTATCCATGGCTTATAAACACTCAAAGAAAAAAATTCCAAAGAGCAAACTTTGATTTTGCTATTTTATGTAAGGGACACCATTTTACTAGGTCACTGTATATAATGGGGCTTGAGCATCGACATATTTTGTCATCCATGGGGTGGGTTCTAGCACCAAACCCCAGCAGATACCGAGGGCCCAGTGTACTCAGCCCACAAAGAGAGGATACCATCCTCTCAGGACTATTCCTTGCCTTCCTTCTGGATCATAACAGAAACCTTTCAGGGAACTGGGGAAAAGCCACCTAAAGAAAACTGGGACAGGATTGAAATGGGGCGGACTGGCAGGAGAGAAGCAGAGGGCTTGGTCTCTCCTTGACCGGCTTGCTGGGTTTTCATACCATCCTCAGTGGTGGGGTTTGCCTTGCATGACCAACATGGAAGCCACATGGGCTCCTGAGGGGTTCAAGGGTAGACCTCTCCAGGAAAGATGGGACAGATCCAAGTCTTTGGCTGCTGTGGCTCTGGAAGAATCTGGGGCATTTGAGGAGCAGCTGAAGGAAGGAGTTGGGTTTAACTGAGGGAGGTCCCCTCATGGAGTGGGCAGTTGTGCTTCCAAGGAGCCACAAGAGCTGGATTTGTTTGGGACCAGTCCCAGGAAGCAGAGGCTGGTGGTGTGGGGTGCTGGGTGCAGCCATGGGCCAGGGCTTAGGGACCGTGTAGGTGACGGGCACCTCCCTGACCCTTCTCTTCTGGGCAGGAGGAGCTGTGCAACTGCAGCTGGCAGGAGGTCCAGGCCCGGCTGATCTCCCTGCAGCGGGAGCAGCAGATGTGCGTCCACAAGCGGGAGCTCTCAGAGCTGGACATCCACCACCGCATCCTGCGCTTCAAGAACTACCTGGTGGCCATGGTGAACAAAGCCCTGCTGCCGGTCCGCTTCCACCTTCCCCTGCTGGGCGAGGGAGTCTTCCTGACGCAGGGCCTCAAGTACAACCTGGAGCTGCTCTTCTTCTGGGGGCCTGGCTCCCTCTTCCAGGGCAAGTGGAACCTCCAGCCCCAGTACAAGCGGGCGGGGGCCCGGCTGGAGCTGGCCCACCGGCTGGGCCGCAGCATGCTGCTCCTGGGCCTGGCCAACCTGCTCCTCTGCCCCTTCATCCTGGTCTGGCAGGTCCTCTACGCCTTCTTCAGCTACACTGAGGTCCTCAAGCGGGAGCCCGGCAGCCTGGGGGCCCGGCGCTGGTCGCTCTATGGCCGCCTCTATCTGCGCCACTTCAACGAGTTGGACCACGAGCTGCAGGCACGCCTGAGCCGGGGCTACAAGCCGGCTTCCAAGTACATGAACTCCTTCACCAGCCCCCTCCTCACCCTCTTGGCCAAGAACCTGGCCTTCTTTGCCGGCTCCATCCTGGCCGTGCTCATCGCCCTGACCGTCTACGATGAGGACGTCCTCACCGTCCAACACATCCTCACCGCCATCACCCTCCTGGGGCTCATTGTCACCGTAGCCAGGTAAGGGGCATGGCAGGGGCCCTCCTCTCCCTTGTGCAGGTGCCTGGGTGCTACCCAGGCTCCTTGCCGGCTGAAGGTACAAGGCTGGTGCCTTAAGGTTTCCAGGGCAGTGGCTGCTGCTTACCTGGAAGCGTAAAAGAGAGGCTCCAGTATAAGAGAGCTCAGTTAGCATTTACCAGCAAATATTATTATTATTATTATTATTATTATTATTATTATTATTATTTATTTATTTATTTGTATCCCGCCTGTATCCTGTTTGAGGATTGAGGCGGGTAACAGCAAGGAAAATTTCAAATACAAGTCACAGAAAAAATCAGGCAAGAGTCCCCCAAAAGCCCCATCCTTCTACCTTCGCTCCCATCAATACAAAATAATAACAGTAAAAATATTCAACTGGAATAACATCAGTTAAAAGAGATCGACAAGAAGAGACAGCCGTGTGACAATAATGGGCAGTAATACTGTCAATGGGCACTAATCTCTTTCTCTCCAAATGCAGGCTGAATTTGGGCTGTGGGTTTCTTTTCTGCTGCATGTGTTTCATTAGAAGAGCTGAAGAGGGACAGTCCTGTTCTTTACGTAAATGTCTCCCAAATTTACATTGCCTCTTACCTTTACGGCTTGTGGCACTCACTCTTCTCTCCCTCTTAATTGTAAGTGTTGAGCGAAGGTAGCAGCAGTTCCTGCAGCTGAGGCAGCTGAGCCCCAATCCACAAAAGCCTATCCCAAATGAGTCTGTTAATCTTTTAAGGTGTCATCAGATGGTGGCTTTCAATGCAGAGTAGCTACATTTGCTTGAGGCTGAGTCTCTTCTTTGCCTCAGAAGCCCAAAGGTGCTCAAGCGTTTTAAAGGAACTCCTGAAAAACGTTTGTGCCTTTGGCCCCAACTAGAGTGAGCTCAGCCTATTTGGAAGGTACTGGTGACACTCCCAAGGCCCATTAGAAGACAAAGCCAAGAGCCCATCTTCTAAGTAGATGAAGGTTGGGATGACTTGTAGGCAATGCCAGTCCTTCCCTCAGGCATCTTGTATAACTCACTCATAGACCAGTGACTTCTTACAAGAAAGTGGGCTTTATTGTCCAGAAAAGCATATGGCGTAATGTGCTTCAGAAGGCTACAAGGCTTCTTGCTTGCCAAAAGGTGCTCCTCTGGTGTTTACACTTTTGGCCTTCCTTACAAACAGCACAATCACAGCCCTAACTGGAAGGTTGGGGTTCCCAGATCACAGAGGTTTGGGGATCTGTTCCCCATGAGATGCCAGAGCTCCTTTAGCTGGAGTATAGGTCTGCAGTTGGGATGGGTGGGGAGGGCATGCATGGTGCCCTCCTTCCTCAACAATGACCGAGCCCCTTTCCCCCCCAAACCAGGTCCTTCATCCCCGATGAGCACCTGGTCTGGTGTCCGGAGCAGCTGCTGCAGAGCCTCCTGGCCCACATCCACTACATCCCAGACCATTGGCAAGGCAATGCTCACAAGTCAGAGACACGGGAGGAGTTGTCCCAGCTCTTCCAGTACAAGGCTGTGAGTGGGGGCCGTGGATGGGGGGGGGCAGGGCAGCCCAAATATACACGTGCGCACAAAGCATTCTCCAATGAGAGAGGGATGAGGCCAGAAGGCATGATGGGGCTTGAACCAGTGTTTTGCGCACCTGGGCTGTAGCGGGCATGGGAATGCCCTGGCGCCGTGCCCTGGAGCATCCAGGTCCTCCTCCAGCAAGTTGTTGTATAGCCAGCACTGCTTGTCTCCTGTGGTCTCAGGTGTTCATTTTGGAGGAGCTGCTGAGCCCCATCGTGACCCCCTTCCTCCTCATCTTTGCCCTCCGTGCCAAGGCCCTGGATATCATCGACTTCTTCCGCAACTTCTCGGTGGAGGTGGTGGGCGTGGGGGACATCTGCTCCTTTGCCCAGCTGGACATCCGGAACCACGGCAATCCCCAGGTATTGCGAGTAAGACAGGAGGGTGGGGCAGGGTGCCCCAACCCACTCATTCATCGGCCTCCCCTTCAGAGACAGCATTGGCACGACTGGCAGTGTGGGTCAAGGTGGCATTCTCTCCCAGTGTTCCCCATGTATAGCACCTATCTCCTGCCCTGGGCCACTTCTCCTGACTCAGGCCCCTTTGGATGCAAGGCAGGGTAGCTTGCCAGAACCCAAAGGGCTCCCCGTCCCATTGCTCCTCCTGCAGCAGACCCCTTTTACGGGAGATGGGGGACTTCCTTCCTCAGGGTCAGCTCCCAGTTCCTTTGCTGCCCTCCACTGGCTGATACTCCAAGTGACACTCGCAGCCACTTTGGGTCATGGGGACTTTGCAGAGACATGCGCTCACCGTGCACCACCCCCAGAATGCAGACCCCGTCCATGTTCTCCCCGCAGTGGCTGTCGCAGGGCCGGACGGAGGCCTCAGTGTACCAACAGGCCGAGAACGGGAAGATAGAGCTCTCCCTCATCCACTTTGCCATCGCCAACCCCCGCTGGCAGCCACCCCCCGAGAGCTCCCTCTTCATCGGGCACCTCAAGGAGAAGGTCCAGCAGGATGCGGCCCACGCGCCCCCTGCCCAGTGCCTCTTGGCCGATGCCCCCCTGGCCACTTCTTTGCTCTCAGACGAGGGGCCCAGCACCATGGTGAGTCCCAGCATCTCCCTTGCTGTTGCTTTTGGGGTGGATGTGCAACTCCCCAGCCTCACCCTCTTGCTTCCCTCCTCCCTCTGCAGCCGGACGCCCTATTGGCCAGTGTTTTGGCCCATCCTGTTCTGTCAGCAGCTAGCCTGGCATCCCACACGGAACGGCAGCTCTACACCCAGCCGGGCAGCACAGCTGGGGCAGCCGCCAGCATCCTGGCCTCCCTCTCCTGCTCCCAGCTGCCCAGACACAGCTGCCCACCAGGGGAGAATTCAGTCTATCGCAGTGACAACACCCTTCTGTGGGGCAGGTAGGAAAATAAATGGGGGGGGAGAACTGGCTGTGAGAGGAGACTCTGGGGCCAGAAAGACCTGAGTCTAGAAGAACACCTGGAATAGGAACCAGGCCAGGCAGGGAAGGTAGCCAGTAGCCCATCCGTCTGACACAGACACAGCATTGGTTGCTGGCATCATCTGAATGCAGTGGTCCAGCTGCCTGGAAACGTAATCCTCCCCAGTCCATCTCCTTGAGTTAGCCATGTGCTCCAGTAGCCACCACTGCTCCCAGTGGCCAGGGCTTCCCTGTGCCAGACTTGCACTGCCCTGTGTCCTGTGCCAAACCAGCATTTCTAGTTCACAGGGCACCCTGCATTGTGTTCTCGGTGACAACCCTGCCGCTCCCTCCCAACCTCCATGCTGTGGCTGCCTTTTTTCCCCTTCCATTTTCCGGGGGGGGGGGGGGGGGGGGGGGCTCAGAAGAGAAGGTGCAGGGTCTTTTGGGAGGTTTCTCCAAATAGTGCTGGCTGCTGAGGGGTGGGTGGCATTCCTCCCCTTCCCCATGGACATGGAGCTTAACTTCCTGATTGCCGTTTCGGGCAAGGAGGGGAGTGGGCCCACTTCTCATGCTTGTCTTGTCTTTCCTCACCCGCAGCATTGCGCCGCCTGAGACACGCCAAGGCCCCCTTGCCCGGTCTGTTGTGCTGTCGGAGTTTGCTTCTGCCGAGATGAGTCTGCACGCCATTTACGTGCATGAGGTGAGTGGCCACCATGTGCCCTCTGGCACAGCTGGGTCCTTCACTCCTCCAGGATCGCATCATTACTTGGGGGCCCCCAAAAGATTCCCCAGCTGCCTTACTTCTCCCTTTCTGTATTTCAGCTTCGTCACCAGCACCAGCAGCGACCACAAGAGGCGGCGTCCCCCCATGCCCCTTCACAGCATTTGGCACAAGCAGGTCAGAGTCCCAGAGGGCAGCATGAAACCACCCCCAGCACCCCAACTGTCCCATTGGGCAGTGTCAGGACAGGGGACCCACAGGGAAGGCTGCTTCTTCCTTCCCCTAAGTATAGGGTGGCAGGCAAGGCTTTGGTAGGATCCCAGCCCTTCTCACAGTGCCTTGGGACCAATTCTGTCTGGGCCTCAGGTGTGGGGAGGCCTCTCCTCTGCTCCAAACTCCCCTAGGAGTTCCCACATTCACAATGAGGCAGATGACTGCCAGGGACCAATTTTCTAGGACTTGCAGACTAGAGGTCTACAAATTTGATGGAAGAGTTGTTGTTCTACAGCTCAAGGGGCCCCTGCAATGGCCAATGGCCTGTCTCAAAGACTGCCAGCAAAGGTAGTTCCCCATTCTCTGTTTTTTTGGCCAGGAAAGGGGGACTTTTCTGTGGAGCCATTAAAGGCTGTGGGCCAGAGACCTGGGGGCCACTGCCCACCTGTTTGGCAAACAGTCCATGAAATCCTCAGCAAGCATTCTGAGCCTGGTCATGTCCACAGCTCCTGAGAAGGAGCCAAGGTCCGTGAAAGGTCCAGTGTGGATAGACGACAACCCGCATGGTGCTTCCCCACTGCCATCAGCCTGCCCTGCTCCGGACACGGCCAGCGTGGCATCATTGCCTTGCAGGGTGGCCTTCCTGCCATGTAACCAGGAAAGAGCCTGCCTCCCAGCCTCAAACAACTGGGGGAGAGGCAGCGCACTGCCCCAGAGTTTTGTGGGTTTTGCCATTTGTGGGAGCAAGGAAGAAGCCGTGACAGAACAGAATCGGGGTGGGGGGGAGATGGACACAGTAGATGAGCCTGGATTAAAATGCATTGCCTGCCCTGGCTAGCAGTTTACTTGGCATGATCTCTCTTTCTCCTCCCTGCAGATTGCACCAGGGCCTCCTCGCTGCATGCGCGCAGCCAGGATCTAGCCCTGGGGGGGCTGGGAGGAAGGGGCACAGCAGCAGCAGCAGGAGGAGGAGAGGGAGAAGAGCTAGCCCCCACCCAGCGTGGGCCTTCCTTCCCTCTTGAAAAGTAAGGAACCCTCCAGCCTTTCTCCCAATGAGCCCCCCACTCCCCCTGGCCACTCCTGAAGGGCTTCCAGCCTCTGAGGGTTCCTTTCCCTTTGGCTTTCACAGTCTTTCACAGGCCTCCCACCAGGAGAAGCCAGGAGACCTTCCTCAAGGAGGCAGTGCAGTCTTGGACCTTTGCACATCAGCCCAGCACCCTCCTTTGAGCCCCCCTCCCATTGTTTTAGACTCACTGGGCCTCCCCCGACTGCATGACCCAAACTTGCAACCATTTGCCTCTCCAGGTTTCTGGGCTGCCGACTTTGTCGTGCCAGGACCACTCCTCCCACCCCAGGAACGTGGCTAAAGGTCGTCCAGCAACCGTGGCCCTAGCCAGGGCTGGAGGGGACAGCAGCTGCCTGGGCCCTTGGCAGACTTTGGTGTGAGAAGGGGTCTTGGTGGCGCGGCTGCAGATCTCCCCTGCCTTACTTACTTGGGGTGCATGCCCCTCTTGGGGTGAATAAGCTACGGGCCGATCAGGCTCTACCTGGTGCTACCCACATCTAAAGGGTTCCTGTGGGGGGTCCACAGAGAACGGCACATGGAAGCTGCTGGCGCCAGTCTTGCTCTGCCCCCTGCTCCAGGACTTGTGCTTTCCCTGCCTTCCCTTTGCTGGTCTCTATGATGGAAGCTTTGGGGTGGGGTGGGGTGCTTGTATGTGATGGTGCTCCCATCTCAGGACAGTTCTGGGACAATAAATGTTTACAGGCGTGGCCAGCAAGCACTCGTTATTCCTCTGCAGGTGAATGGAAGTGGACCAGTGTGGGCAGCCAGGGGCCAACATTGGCTTAGCTTCCTCTTAGTGATGTGGCCCCTCCTGGCCGGCTACTTACACCATAAGGTCAGCATATTGTCTGCGATCCCTGGGAATGGAGGGTTGTTTAGGACTTGATCGCAGCACAAAACGGGGCAGAGGGAAGACTGGCTGCCAGGGTGGCAGCCCTTCCTTCTTAGGCTCCCATTTCAGCCACCTGGCCTGGATATCAGGCTGGCCAGCCTCTGCTCTGCCTCTGCCCTCCACAACCCTCTTTCTTTTGAGCAGCCAGCTTCCCTGGTCTTTCCCCCAAGACTGGTTACTATTCATTTATTGTGATTTGAACTCTCCGAAATGAAGTGAGGGAGAGGGTTGCCAGTATGTTTGGCAACCAGACACAGCGCTGACCAATGTATGTTTAGATGAGCAAGGAAGCAGACTCCCAATGATTTAAGCGCAAGCAAAACAAACAGTCATATTTTCCATAACGTTATTTTACTGAAATGAAGAAATTTGGGGGGTAACCAGGTGGAGGTTTTGGTGTAAAACGAAACAAATGCCTGGGCCAGGAACCCTTTGCTTCTACTTGTGTCTGTCTTTTGCATCAGGCCCCTGTTTGCGATATTCTTAAAAAACCCAAATTCAAGCTGCCTACCTAAAGCTGGCCCCATCTGTCACCTCCCCACACTTCCCTCCTGGCCCTGGAGTTGGGGGCAGATCTCTTCTCCCTCTCAGTTCAGAATGGGTGAGGCATCTGAGAATAGCGTTCAGGATCTCAACACAAACACAAAACCAGAATCCTTGAATGCCCTACTTGCCAAGGAAGAGGGAGGGCAGCAGGAACCAGGCTGGGGCTCAAGGCACCACCAGCAGACTCTTCCTCTGGACGCTGAAGGACTGGGTCCGGATGCGTGATGCCACCTCCTGCGTGCGGAACGTCAGGCCAAAGATGTCCTCGTGGTAGTGGTTCTGGTCCTAGAATGAAGGGGTAAGGAAGGGGGTGAGTTGGCTAGAAGCGTCCCCTCCCCAAGCCTTGACTAATGTCCTCTTGCTACCTTCTTCCAAGAACAGAGAGCAGGAAGAGGAGCTCCGAGACCTGAGCCATTCCCCTTTCAAGCACCGTGAGCAGACACACCCTGCCCCCCCCCGACCTGCTGCCTGTGTGGATGACCATCTGGGTTGGGGGCAGGCTGCTTCTGCCACTGGAGCCAGAGGTGGGCCTGGCTGGCAAATGCCCTGGCACTGACCCATCCCAAGGCCTTACCCGGAACTCGCTGATCAAGTCCCCGGCCTGCACCAGCGTCATGTCCCCTTCTTTGGCCAGAATCTGCTGGACAGTCTGCATCACCTCGCTTGCCATGGTGACGTCGCCACAGACATACAGGTGGCCATTCCGCTGGCACAGGGTCTGGAAGACGTAGCTGGAGAGCTGCATCCTCAGCAGATCCTGAACATAGGTCTACAGAATTGTGGGGAGAGAAGCAGCACAGCAATGCCCAGTTTAAGCCAGTGCCTGGGGAAGCTTCCAGCACGGGTCCTGTACTGGGGTCCCTATTATCAGGCACACAGGGGCTCCCTGCAATGGTTCCTCAGCCGTCCAAGAAAAGGGGGATAGAACAAGGGACAGAGACACATCTGTGCGTTTCCCCCAAACTCCTCAACCACTGAGAGCAAGGCCTCTGGCTGCCCTGTTAGGAGTCTACCTGGCCCCCAGGGTCTGCTCCCTTCCCAGACCTGGCCTTGTTACCTTGGGGTAATTCCGATCACGGGAGAAGCCTGTGAGGACCCGTTGCAGGGCCCCTTTCCGCTGAGCCTGGTGGATCTCCTCCCTGTAGATGTGGTCGTGGTGGGAGCTGCGGCAGCCAAAGACCAGGGTCATCTCGCTTGAGGCAAGGCCTGGGTGGGGCAATACAGACATAGGAAGAGATCATGACAGCAGCTGGAAGGGCAGCCCCCTACCCCCGTGCCAGGCCTGGCCCCTGACTTACGCTTGGTCTCTATGTCATGCACCCGCTGTTGCCAGAAGCTCCGGAAAGGGGCAATGCCCGTGCCAGGCCCCACCAGGATACAGGGCTCCAAGGGGTCCTCAGGCAGATGAAAACCTGGGGCCCTGGTGGGGCAGAGACACAAGGGGTCAGTCACCTTAAGACAGTGTGGAAGAAGGCAGCGGTGAGCTGTGGAGGGTTTCCTTCTCTGAGACAGGTAAATGTGCCCCTGTCTCAGCTAGCCCACTGTCTCCCACCATTATCCCCAGACTATCTGCACCATTTCTTGGCTCAAGACAGGCAAACAGTTGTCACAAACCATAAGAGAAAGTTCCACTGAACAAATGGGATGTGCAGTACTCTATCGTAAGTGTGCTAAGGATTGTGGCCATTTATGACAATGCTGCAGACGCTGGCGCTCTACCACTGGCTGCAATTCTCATGTAGGGCACACAATACAAGTCATACATCTGGATTGTGGGGTTTGAGGAGCTTCAAAATGGGAGACTATGCAAACATGTTCCTGATAACCATCTATTTACAACACAAAAACAACTTTTCAAATCCAAGATATTTGTAAAGCAACTGCTGCCAACTGGAACACAGACCTTCTTCTAAGAACATGTAACCGCATTAAGAGCTATTTGTAAAAGAAGGGAAAGAGTGCTCTTCTTTGGGTTCCCTTTCCTTTCAGGAGAGCAGGAAAGCCCTCGGGTGCTTTTTACAGGTAGAAGAGGGAGGCTGAGAAAAGGTCTGCCCCTAAGGTGGAAAGAGGGCATGACCAGGCAAGACCCACCTGCCAGGGGTCCAGGGCAAAGAGACCACACACCGGCCGACCTGCCTCCAACTGCCAAGAAAACAGCCACCTTAAAGAGACCCGGTCAGCAGCCCCCCAGGTGCATAAAATGAAGGGGCAGAGGAGCAGGTTTGCATGGATGGGGGCCGGGGCTGTGCCTCATGAGCTTGAAGCTTCTGCCCCCTAAAAACCTGACAGACAACTCACAAGTGGGTTAAAAGGGCTTCACTGAAGCCTTAGAGCAGGGACGGGCAACCGGTGGCTGGCTGGCTGGCCAGCAGGGCAGGCTGGGGAGAGGGGGACCGCAAGCCAGTATCCCCTGGAGAGCCACACCTTCCTGGCTTCTCAGGCCTCTAAAGTGCTCTGTCTTCTCCCTGGCCCTGCAAGGCCTTTGCAAACAACCCAGCACTTTCTCCAAACTCTGACCTCTCTGATGGCACTCCAAGACGGGCTGGAATAAACCTGGCTGCACCCTGCCCTTGTCCCTCTGAATTTAGGAGGCAGGGCTGGGGGTCTCAAGAGTCTTAAGCCCCCCCTCCACACACACACACACACCCAATCGGCCTGTGGGCCTGATGTGGCCACTGATCCCACAGCCAAAGGGAGCCTTTGGGGCAGCTGGGGGGTGGCAGAAAGGCGGTCAGCCTCTTTCCACTCTCCGAGTGGAGAAAAGAAACTTATCCCCAATAGCCCTCGATAGCCTTTCAGGTGCCACTGTACTCGTCACGGCATTTCTTCAGCACCTTCCAGTGGCCACTGGGCTTCATGGCTTTGGGGGAAGCATTTCCAGGTCCTTCACAAGCTCACCGTCGCAGACAAGCTCTCAGCCAGTCTCTTACAACAGGCATGTTGCTGGTTTCACAGAAACGGCACTTCCCATTAACAATCAGGGTGTGCTGTGTGTGCACCTTTAAGTCACCTGTCAACTTACGGTGATCCCATGAATTGGAGGGGGATCTTCTTCGAGAAGGAATATTCAGAGGCGGTTTTGCCAGTTCCTGCCTATGAGGCCAGCAGTTGTCTCAGAGACAGAAACCAGTCCCAGCCACTTGAATAAATCACTTGCCACATTCATCAGCGCTGTTCCATATGCACATATATTTGCCCAGCTAAACAACAAGCCATCAACTCTTAGAGACACACAAAAGCAGAAGTCACATGGGCAACACTATGAATCACAGGACACAAATGACAAAAACTCACAGCAGCAGCTGATCCTCTGCTGAACTCTTTAAGAAGGGGCGAAGTGGAGGGATCCTTTCCCTCCCCAAACTAGAAAGAGAGGCTTTTTTTGCATCAAAAAGGCAGCATCTCATGTTTGGACGAACTGGCAGCTTAAGCCACAAGAGAGTGCCTGCCCACCTTCAAGAGTGACGTGGGATGGAAGAAGTGCTCCCATGGGGCCCCTCTGCTGCTCCTGGAGGGTGCAAGAGCCCTGCCGAATTACACACACGCACACACACCCCGGCAGCACCATTGCAGGGCCGCCTGCCCACAGGAAGCTTTAGCTGCTGCTTGCAGGCTGGGGAGTAGAGCCTGAACTCCTCTGTAGGCAGTGGACAGACACAGCCCACCCCGTCTCAAGCTGTTGGTTCTTGGTACGCACATCAACCCAAGTAGGGCAGGCCTCCCAGCCTGGCATGGTAGTCCACTGCTTGCTGCCCCAGGGCATTGGCACTGAGGAAGGGGTGCCCTGCAAGTCCTCACTAGACCACAAAGGACTCCAACATGCAGCTCTTTCTCAGAGCACTGGGCAGCCAGTACCACAGAGGCCACCTGTTCCAGGCAACGCACACAGAGCCCTGTACTACAGAACCCACCTTCCACTTCATTTGCTCTTTCTACAAACCCTTCTCAGCTGTACCTTGGCAGCCAGGCATCTTCCTTTCTGCATTTTGCATAAATAGGAATGATGGGGCAGGGATGGGTTGTTTCACCAGCTCCACCAGCCTGTCACTTACCAGATATATACCCAGCATGCCAGTAGTTCCCCCTGGGCAAGAAGAGCACCCAGCCAGATCCAGGCAGGTCTCCAGGGCCTAGAGGAGGCAGGGGCCTTGCTCCTCTCCAGCCCTGCTGCCACCTATCCGAGGCAAAAAGCCTTCCGCTTCACCCAAGAGACCAAAGGCCAACAACACTCTCTGGCAAGAGCAGATCAAACTCCTGCCTCAAATTCAGCCGGAGCTGCTGCGGGCAACAGTGGCTTCTTCTAGCAGAGACAAAGGGGCATCTTGGGAATGGCTGCCTCCCTCCTCTTACTCCTCCAGAAGAGCAAGGCATGCTGGGACATTTCATTGTCGCTGGCTGTGTTTTGTTCCTCTCGGCCTTTCCCAAGGAAGCCCTTTAGAATCTAGGAAGCCCACCCCATGATGCTGGTGAGCCCCTTACCCACGGACAAAAGCTGGCACCACCTCGCCAGGTGACAGTTCATTAAGCCATGTTGAACAGACGCCGTAGTGCAGGGGACCCTTTCCATCTGTGGGGCAAAACAGAAGAAGCAGCATGAGAAGAAGGCCCTTCCCTGTCAACTTCCAAGCGTGTCTTCTTCCTGGCTCAGTGTCCCTGGCAGGAAGCTAGACTCACCCCTCCAGTTTGCCATGACTCTTCCAGTGACCCAGCAGCAGCAGCCCCCTCCATCTCAGATGGGTGGCCTTCCTTTACAGCAGCATCAAAGGTCCTCCTTGGGTCCAGGTCCAACTCTTCTCCATGAAGCCCCCTCCTTGCCCTTCTCAAGCCCACGCAAACCCTCTTATATCCACTGCGGCCCCCTTCTGCCCCCAGCAACTGCCCCCAGCAACTCACTCTGGCTGTGGTAGTTGAGCACGGCCACGGTGAGGTGCATCTGCCCCGGGTGGGCCTCTGGTGATGAGCTGATGGAGTAGTAGCGCGGCTGGAGCAAAGGCAGCTGGGTGAGGAGCAACGAAGTTGGCAACAGTATAGAGGGAAATTCCTCCATTACCTCCACCATCGTTGGGCAGCGAAACCACTTCCACTCCTCATAGAGAAATGAATCCTGGAGGGCAATATGGGCAGAGGCAAAACATGAAGGCTGGATCAGGGCAGCTGTCAAGATCCATATCCATGGTTCTGACATGTTGGCATGATATGATGATGATGATGATATTAGAAGATAAAGATACGAGGGCATGGTGATATGGTGATTTAACACTGTATAGGATGTTGGCAATTGAGAAGGGGATATCAATTATGTTAAATGCAATTCTGGGGGGCATATGGCCAGCAGCAGAAAGGAATTGTAGTTTTATGACCCCAATTGTCCTGCCATGAATCTGAGTTGTGAAACAGGGTTGATCTTCCTGAAGGGAGATGAAATGATAACATAGGAGGGGAAGGAGTAAAACATGAAGGTCCCTTTGATCTGGATCAAAGGAGAGCGATTGGGGTTGGAAAGTGGGGCTGGAGGATGGGAATGTATTTGTGATGGCCCAAAGGGGAACTTTGTCAGTTATGACACTGAACCCAGGACAGGGAACTTTCTGTCTTAATATCCAGAATAAATCTCTAGTTTCTACTATACTACAATGCTGTCTTGGTTACTGGGAACTGGGTCCTCCGATCCTGACAGCAGCTCACATGCCACAGAAAGAATCCCCTCCCCATGAAACCAACCGCCTGGCACGGCAAAGAGGGTGCCAAGGTGGGCGTTTCATTAGCACATAGCTTCTTGTGGTGTTGGAGGGGACACTGCTGGGTAATTGCTCTAGTGTGGTAAACAGAAGCCACAACCACAGGAGCAATAGCAGAAATGTATAGAAATACTGTACATTTCTATACAGCTTCTTCAGCACCTTCCAGTGGCCACTAAGCGGTTTACAATCTGCAAGCTAATTTCCCCCAGCAAGCTGGGTACTCACTTTACGGACCTGCAAAAGGATGGAAGGCTGAGTCAACCTTGGAGCCCTGCCTGGGATTGAACTCACAACTTTGTAGCGGCAGAACCAGCATTTAGCCACTGTGCCACCAGGGCTCCCTGGAGGCTCATTCATTGCACCCCCAAATATGTCTGTTTTACTAATTTGGAATGTAAGATGGGCTGTTCCATGATTCCTCCCTGGGGGAAGCCTCCTGCCTTCAGGTCCCGCATCTGAACAGCACAGGGGCAAGGTGGCTGGATGATCTTTTCACTTGGGGGAGAAAAGATTTAGATGGTGGTACACCTCCAAAGGGTTTTGCCATCACAGCAGATGAAGACAGCCACTGACACCCAAACCAAAACCCAGTAGTGGTGGGTAACCATAGTGGGTGCATGGGCCAGTTTTCTGCCCCATGACCCTATGAGGCTGTATGGACTGCCAAAAATGCCCCCAAGAAACAGGAGAAAATCTAGCAGCTGCCCCACTAGGCTCCACTTGGCCCACCTTGTTTTAATTCTTTATCAAGCCAAATCATAACAACACAATGTCCCCTTCCCACTCGTCTCCACTTTGCCCCTGCCCCTATTCCAGGGATGATGGGAGGTACAGCCAGGCCCAAGGGAGGCAAGGTCTATAGAAGAGGAACCCTACAACAACATCCAAAAACCACACTGCCTGGAGCACAGTCCAAAGCCCGGTTACGCCCAGATTCCTTGCGATTGGGCAGGCTATAAATTATTATTATTATTAGTCCCTCACCATGTGCACACATTTGTAGGTAATTCTTGTGCCCCCCACCTGCCCTGTGGCCCAAAGAGGCCTGCCCCCTACCAACCTTGCTGAGACGCTGGAGTTTCTCCTTCTCCTCTGGACTTGATGCCTGGTTGGCCAGAATTTGGAGCAGCTGGGGGCTGGGTGGCGTTGTGATGTCCAAGAAGTAGGTGAGGGCCTGGCGCAGCGTGCAAGGGGCCAAGCGGCTGCTGGGCACCCACAAGCGCTTTATGCCTAAGAAAAGGACAGGAAGGAGAATGACCTCAGCAACAGCGGGCAGCATTCACCTTGCCTAGAACCCCAACCCCATCCCACCACCACTTTCTAGCTATGCTCAGGGCAGGTGGGCATCAAACTTTGGGGAGTGGGGGGGGGAGAGGCAGAAGAGAAAGCAACCTGTCAAGAAAGTGGTGGAGTGTGTGTGTGCAGAGGTCCTCATCCTCCAGCCTCCAGAAGTCCCATCCAACCCCATTTAATCACTGTGCTGATCCAAATATTCATCTGTCAATGTAAGTTTCACTCTGAGGCTCTCATTTTGGGACAGGAGATGGGGTTGGATTGGGATGGATGGAAGGTCTCCTTGGGACAGCCTGGCCCAAAGCCTAATTCTCTACCTGGCTCCACAGGTATGTCAGCCACAGCAAAAGAGGTGTCCACCTCCTGAACTCATTGCGGAGAACTAGCAAAAGGCGAGTGGGGTGGTCCAGGAATAGGAGGAGAAGGACTGCATGCTCATTCACAGGCTCCTCATCAATCCAAGTTGACTTGACAGCAGTTACAAACTAGAGGAATTCTGTTCTCGAGTGCTCTCAAGAGGAAACAAGGAACTAACACCTGAACAGAGAAGCTCACAAGCATCTAAAGGTGCGTCCATATACCTGGAAGGGGTCTACCTCCTGTTTCTCAGGAGGAGGCGTGGAAGTGGGAGGAAAAAGAGAGAGAAAGAAGGGCCTCCTCGCACAAGGGAAGAGGGGCTCCATCAGCCCTCAGGCTCTGAGTCAGTTCAGGCAGAAAGGGGGTTCCAAAGAAAGAAGCAGTGTGGAATAATGGTCTGGGTGCTGGAGACAAAGGTTCAAATCCCCACTCTGCCATGGGAACCCACTGGGTGACCTTAGGCAAGTCATAATGTCTCAGCCTCAGACTCTTGCCGAGAATCACCATAGGTTTGAAATGACTTGAAGGCACACAGCAACCAAGGGAGAAAAGGGACCTCCCACCCAGTGCAAGTAGTTCCATCCACAGTCAAGATCAGCCTCACCTTCTGCACATGGAAACCGCAAGTGGTGCCCCGCAACCAATTTCTCTTATACACACACTCAAACCAACCATTCAACTCTCAAAAGTATATGGACGCACCTTTAGATGCTTGTGAGCTTCTCCCTCTTAGCTCTATGCAACAATATGGCTTCGAAGCTTACTTAGAAACAGCGCTGGAAGTGACTGTAAGGGTCATCCAGTCAAACCCACTTCTGTCATGCAGGAATCCATCAAAGCCCTCCCTCTCACCATTGGTCACCTGGCCTCTGTTTAAAAACCTCCAAAGGAGGAGACTCCACCACACTCCTAGGTAGCATCCTCCTCCTCCACTGAACAGCTCTTGCTGTCAGGATATTCTTTCTAATGTTGAGGTGGAACCTCTTTTCCTGTAGTTTGCATCCATTGCTCCAGGGCCTGTTCTCTGGAGCAGCAGAAAACAAGCTTGCTCCCTCCTCAATATGACATCCCTTCAAATACTTAAACAAGGCCCTCGTATCACCTCTTAACCTTCTCTTCTCCAAGCTAAACAGCCCCAGCTCCCTAAGCCACTCCTCAAAGGCCATGGTTTCCAGACCCTTCACCACTTTGGTTGCCATCCTTTGGACACTCTCCAGCTTGTCCACATCCTTCTTGCACTCTGGTGCCCAGAACTGGACACAGGATTCCAGGGGAGGTCTAACCAAAACCTTCCTTTATAAGTATTAATTACAGCACTGGGCTGGGGGGGGGGAGTCTGTTGCAACACACGGGGAGAGGATGGTGCACCTTTCTCTTTCAGTTGTGACTCCCCTTGCACACATGCACACACACACAGTATCAATCACAATTCTAGGAAAGCTTCCACTGGCACAAGTGGGACTTTTCTCAGACCAGTTGTGAAGGAAGGAAACTATGGCCAGATCCTGTCAGTGACTTGCATGTCCCTTGGTCCTTTTCAGGAGGGGGTACAGAGGGCTATGCTCTTGCCCTTATGCTCCATCCAGAAATCTCCTCCTGCCAGGCAGCTATCAAACCTTGAGAATAGGCCCTGCTGCTGCTATTACTAGTGAGCAAGGAAGAGGGGGGACAGGTGAGTCAGACCATGAAGATCTGGCTGTTTTGAGCTGCTAGGGGAAGGAAAAGGAAAGCACCCTCCGCTTGGGAGCAAATCCTCATTCCGTCCTCCCTACCAAGCTAAGACCTAGTGCTTCTCTATGGTCTGGATTGCCTGCCTTCTCCTGCCCCACCAGTAAGCAGCAACCACAGGGTCCCCTCCCTCTCCTGGGGCCTGAGAGCTGCTGGGAACTGCATTGGGGTGGGGGGCTACAGGCTGATGCAGACCACCCTCAGGGGAAAATGGGGTAGGCACCTGCAGGCTACTCCACCTATTGAGGCACAGGCTCCCCATCCACCATCTCTCTCACTGAGCAGAACACACAGCATGAACATAAGCCCTCATTTTAACCGGCCCAAGAGCAACAGCTTGGTGCACAGAAGCCCGTCACCATCCTGGAAGGTGGCCCAACAAAACATTTGCCAGGCTAAGGAGATGGAACTGCCCTTGGGACCGCCACTACTACTACCTCACGCACCCTCTAATCCTGCCTCCAAGGTCTCCACAGCAACCGTCTCATTGGGAGGAGGAGGATCCTCCACGCGCTGCAGGAGGTCATCAACCAGCTCCGTGCTGTTGGCGGGGAAGATGCCCACATGGTCGCCTGGAAGGTAGCTCAGCTGTGGGTTGTCGCCTGTCTGTAGCTGCACAAGGATGGTGGACCGGCTGCACAGGGATAAAAGGCTCTCAGGAAGGCATGGGGACAGGAGGCTGTGAGACCAACACTCCACTCCGCTACCACACTTGGTTCAGGGAGGGCTCCAGAAGCAAGAAAAGTCACCCAACAGAGAAGAGCCAGAGTAGCAGAGGCACCCAAGTCCTTCCTGGCTCAAGGCACAGGAAGGGAAACCCACAGTGGGATAAGCTTTCCATCCACTGGCACCCAAACCTGCCCCCTCTGTGAGCAAATGGGCCATCCTGCTTTAGAGAAGCCTCCAAGTTCCCCCACCTGCCGCAGAGACAGCTGTCTGGCACACAGGAGGGCATAGAGGCTCCTCCAGGTACCAAGGGCACTTGCAGCTGCTGCTTCCCAGCCTCCGAGGAGAAGTAGCCTGCTCTTGCTTTCCAGAAGGGCTGGTGGCATCATTCTACACTGATTTCGCTCTCTCCCACCCTCCAGTTGCCAGATGTGGGCACCAGCTGGCTGCCTTCTGCAAAGGAAGGAGTTCACGCCATCTCCCAGACTCCAGAGATTCCAGAGACCAGGGAACCCTCACCCTGTGAAACCGATTTTGCTTTTAAGAGATTGGATTTTTATTTGTTATCTCAGGTTGCACCAAAAAGGTTATTGGGTATCTTGAAACAGGACAAAGATAGCCTTATAAAGTTACTAAAACAGCAACAAGACCCACCACCCATATGAGGAAAAGGAACAAGACAAGCCTGCAAAATGGTACAAGCAGATAAGAGCAGAAGAGTAGGCAGAAGAGAGGCAAAGGTTCCCTACCAGTCTCTCTCCTACACCCACCCACCCGTCCACCCACACACACACAAAGAGAGGTCCCATTCAATCTTCCCCTGGGTGCCTCACGTGGATTCTGGGCTCTGCAGCTTCTTGACAGAGAGGACATGGCAGGGAGCCACCTTGCGTTTATGCACGTGAGTCAAACCTGAAAGGGGAAATGCAAGTGTCAGGTTTGGCTGGGAGGAGGTCAGCAGGAGGCAGAGATCACACTCTGCTCTTGCCAGTGGAAGGGCTGGGGGGGGGGGGTAAGACGCCAAAGCCAGGAACCAACACAGCAACACACTCAGTGGAAGCATTTATGTGCCCAGCAGTGCAAAGGGACCAGGTAGTGCCTTGAGGAATGTGCAGATGGCACCTTGCATCTCAGGAAACTACCCGCCACTCCTCTCCCGCTGCACTTTTGGTTGGGATTGCTGCACAGGACTTACATTCTGGACAAACATGAACCCCACAACATTCCCTGGAAGCACCAATCTCTTGCCATAAGGAAAGCTTGGCTGGGCAAGAGGGATACTCCTGCAGCATAAGGCAGACAGCCAGGGGGACTCTCGGGGGCAGGTGGAAGGGAGACATGCAACAAGAATGGCACCACAACAGAGCAGCCAACAGGCCAGGGAGACTGCCTAGCATGATGAGAGGCTGCCCCAGCCCCTCTGGCAAGAGACCATACCTGCCAGCAGATCCAGGGAGCTGGGGTGGTTAGAGAGGCGGTACCGATTGCGCTTCCAGGTAGAACGGCTGCTGAAGGCCTCTGTGGCAGTGTGCTCGGCCTGTGACTCCACACAGAAGGTGTCACAGGCAGCCTGAACAAAAGAGGGAGCGGGCAAAGGGTAAAAAAGGAGTACTACAGTTAGCAGTACCTTCATGGTCAGAGCATAGATGGAGGCAAGAGGGTTAGGTGGGGAGATTAGAGGTCAAAAGGCCTTCCTCCCATGTGAACAAGGCAAGTGTGGGTCCAACGCAGCATGTGTGTCTTCGCTTATCTGTCCACCAGATGGCACCAACCTTCCGCAATCCTAGCCAAAGCAGAAGAGTCCTTGGCACATCCAAGTGCTGCAAGAGCCTCTCCTGTCCAGACCAAAACAAGGATGGCAATGTAGGTGGCACCTTCAGCACAAGGGGCCTCTGGCAGTTCTTTATGTCAGAATGCCATGGACTGTGCCACTCTAGTCCCATGCAGTCTGTTCATAGTTCCCTTTCGAAGGGGATGCCTGTGCCTGTCAGATGCCATCAAATTAGGCCCCCTTGCTGGAGCTAAGCCCTGACAGGGCCTGGATAGGAGAGTGCTTAGGCCCACCACCACCACCACCCTCTTGCCCCTTTACATGTCTCCCTGAGTTACAGGATGGAAGAAAGATAAGAGGTAAAAATGTAAATAAGACAACAAAGAAAACAAATGCTCCAACTGTTAAGATCCCAGGAGGGTGCAGCAAGGGAGGCTTGTGAGGTCAAAAGAAGCTGGACTAATCAGGGTAGAGTATGTGTGAAAACTCCAGCCGTATGCAGCCACCCACCCCTCCCAGTCTGGAGCCCTTCTTTTTCTGGAATCAGGTTGAAAGAAGGCCTGGGGAGAAGCAGCTCCCCCCCCCCCCCCATGACCACTTCGAAACATGTTTCTTCACAGAGTGGGGATAACGTTCTTTGGAACTCCTTCCCACTCAACCCCAAAGGGTGCTCAACAATGGCTCCTTTTCATCCTGGAGAGAAGTGACCAGTGGGGTGTCCAGTGGGGCTCTGTCCTGGGCCCAGTGCTATTCAACATCTTTATCAATGACCTGGATGACAGAATTGGAAGCATACTTATCAAATTTGTAGATGATACCAAATTAGGAGGAATAGCTAATACTCCAGAGGACAGGATCAAGATTCAAAATGACCTGAATAGACTAGAAAGCTGGGCCAAAGCTAACAAAATGAAATTCAACACGGAGAAATGTAAGGTACTGCACTTAGGGCAGAAAAATGAAATGCACAGATATAGGATGATGGGTGACACCTGGCTGAAGGAAACTACGTGTGAAAGGGATCTAGGAGTCCAAGTAGACCACAAGTTGAACATGAGTGAACAGTGTGATGCGGCAGCTAAAAAGGCCAATGCAATTTTAGGCTGCATCAATAAAAGTATAGTGCCTAGATCAAGGGAAGAAATAGTGCCAGTATATTCTGCTCTGGTCAGGTCCCACCTGGAATAATGTGTCCAGTTCTGGGCACCACAATTCAAAAAGGATGTGGAGAAACTGGAGCCCTGTGTCCAAAGGAGGGCGACTAAAATGGTGAAAGGTCTGGAAACCTTGCCCTATGAGGAACGACTCAGGGAGCTGGGGATGTTTAGTCTGGAGAAGAGAAGGTTAAGAGGTGATATGATAGCCCTGTTTAAGTATTTGAAAGGATGTCATATTGAGGAGGGAGCAAGCTTGTTTTCTGCTGCTCCAGAGAACAGAACCCAGAACAATGGATCCAAGCTCCAGGAAAAGAGATTCCACCTCAACATTAGGAAGAACTTCTTGACAGTAAGGGCTGTTCGACAGTGGAACAAACTCCTTCCTCAGAGTGTAGTGGAGTGTCCCTCCTTGGAGGTCTTTAAGCAGAGGCTAGATGGCCATCTGCCGGGGATGCTTTGATTTGGATTTCCTGCATGGCAGAAGAAGGGGGTTGGACTGGATCAGGGCCTGTGCGGTCTCTTCCAGCTCTATGATTCTGTGAACATTGTACCAGCCCCAGTTAGACCAGAAAGCGCTTGTGAATGGGAAAACCATCTGTGATGCCTCCGAAAGCAAATGCCCATCTTCCCCACTTAAGGCATAATCTGCAGCACAATTCAGGCTACCAAGGGAGGAAAAGATTACTCCAAGCTGTACAGGCCACTGCTCTGACCCCAGAAGCCAATCCTTATAACACTTGGCTTCCCACCCCCTCCTACCCAGAGCCCACCTTGAAGACGCTCTTTGCCCAGGTACGGAACGACTCCTCCTGACCACAGAGCTCGTCCCCCTCGCCCATGGGTAAGATCCGCTCGCCTCCCAGCTCCTCCAGGCGGGTGTCCACAGCGTGGGCAAAGGCACAGAAGTGTGGGTAAGCCCTGGAGCCCAGTCCAAAGACAGCAAACCTGGAAGGGAGGCCGGGGTAAGGGAACAAAACACACACACACACACACACGGTCTTTGTCTCTCCATGAGACTCCCAAGGCATCCAGTGAGCAGGTGGGCAATACAGCCTCTCCGCATCCCGCCTACTCTTCAAGGCATCCAAGCTGAACCAGAAGGACCTTGGTAGACCAGCCAGACTAGGCTCTGGGCAGCACAGGCACAGCCACTCTGAGCTGTAGGTGGCACCATTCTTGCAGCCTCTTTCTTGTTTGTTTACCACACAAAAGGGCTCTTTCCTATAGCCTGACTAATCTGGGACGACACAGTGGAGGTTTCAAATGAGCTCCATCCCAGAAGCTCAGAGGAGGTTAACAATCCAATAAAACAAAAGACAAGTAAACATACCACACTGCCGGTATGGAAGTCAAATTAGCCCAGACCTCCTGAACTCCAGCCATATTGATTTCCATGCACCAGTTTCAAAGAAAGCTCCTCCCTCACAACCTCCATGGTTATAAAACCTTTTGTAATGCCAACTCATAGGAAGGAAATCAACTCATTTGAAATATGGTGCTGAAAAAGAGTTACTCCGGACACCTAAAAAACCCAAATAAATGGGTCCGAGTGCAAATCAAGCCTACAGTCTCCCTAGAAGCCAAGATTAATTGAGATTGTTGTATTTGGTACATATCATGAAATGACACGACTCACTAGGAAAGCAGAAAGCAGCAGAAAAAGAGGAGGACTGCTTTTCAGGTGGACAGGCTCCACCAAGGAAGCCACAAGGGCTGCTCTGAGTCTGCAAGGCCTGAGCAGGGCTCTCAATAACAAGGTGACCTGTATACCAGTGTCATCGTAAGTCGAGCTCAACTTGATGGCAGTTAGCAGCAACAACAAGCTCCTCAACTTTAGCAGAAACAACCCAGGAGAAGAAAGCCTGAGCCCTGCGCTGTCAGGCCTAACAAACCCTTCTGGGCACATTGCTCCAAGAAAGATGCTGGGAAGGAGGCCAAGGAGCACTAGAAACGGGATAGGGCAAAGGGAATAGGACACAGGTGTGGAAAGGGTAGCCAATGGGCCGCCTGTGGCACCTCCCCCAGCTTTCCAAAAATTGATTTGGTTTTTTAAAATAGGTCTTCTTCAGAGTCACTGTGGCTCCCAAACCCCCAGCAGCTGCCAACCCTTGCAGAAGGGAAGACTTAGCCTGGGGAACAAGGGCAGAGGAAGGGCAAAGAATCCATAGATCCAGGCATGGGTACCCTGCAGCCCACCAAGATTTATTTAACTCTAGCTCCCATAATCTCTAGGCAGCCTACCCTGTGGAAAAGGATGCTGTGAGCATCACCCCAACAACACTGGAGGACTGTGATTTCCATTCCTGCTTCCAACAAGTGATGACATGGGTAGCCCAGCCACTCCCAGAAAGAAAAGCAGGGTTTCTTTTTGAGAAGCGAGCTCTGGAAGGCTCAGCCAGGCCCAGCAGCATCAGACCCTGGAGAAGACAGGCTTGCTCTCCATTCCAACCCACCCTCCCCACTGTCTCCAATCTGCTTCTGGTCAAGAGAGGCCTTGGGGCCCCTTTGCCTCCTGCCCTCCTCTGCGCTTTCAGTCTCTCCTCCTTGGTACAGCGGACGCAATGGGAACACTTTATCAGAAGCTCAGGAGATCCTCCCATCCTGCCCTTCCCCTGCTGGGACTCAAGGAAGTCCTTCTCATCTCGCCTTCCTCCTCCCCATGAAACCAGCCAGGCCACTCTGGACTCATTTCTCCCGCTCCTGCCTCCAGCAGAAAAGCTTCTCTGTGGCCAGCACTGCATCCCAGCTGCAAGATGAGCATCCCTGAGTATTGCCAGGCATTTTTCAAAGAACACAGAATGGCAGACAGGGTGCAAGGTGGGCCACAGGTCCATGAGATGCTGGGAGGCGATGCTGCCACTCAGCAAAGCTTCTATTGCACTGCAGTGGGGAGGAGAGGGCCTCCCAGAGCAAAAGTGATCCCACTGGCCCCCAGCACCTACACCATTCATGGCTCCCTGCTCACGACAGCATAAAAGCTTCTCCTCTTTCAATTCTATGGGTCTCTGGCAGAGGGCCCTGCTATGGCCAGCCACTAGGCAAGGAGAGCTGGTCTACAAACCCACTTCCCTCAGCCAGACCTCACAGGGACCACTTCTTTCTGCCACACACTCCCCAAACCATGCTCTGCTCTTGCTCCCTGCCCTCCGCACAGCCCTACCGAAGGGTTCCCAGAGCTCCCGCACTGTCAGTGTTGCTGGACTTGCGACGCTTCTTCCTCCAGGCAGCCAATGCAGGGTCAGATTGACAGATGCTGTTGAAACGCATCTTGTAGCTCCTGAAAGAGAAGGAAAGTGTGTGTGTGTGAGAGAGAGTGAAAGAAAGAGAGAGAGAGGAGTCTCACAAAAGATGGAGGCCAGCTCCACACAGTCTGTAGACAGGCATTAGGGCAAGTGTTTGACTTCCACAGAGCATTGGCTTATTTAATACGTACTATCCTTAGCCATCAGGTGGGGAGACAGGGCACAGAAGGTGCTTCCAGAAGGACTCTGAATATCCACCCAACCCAGTTCTTAGCAAAGAGTCCAGCAGACAACTAGGCAAGGCTGTCCCACCAGTAGCCCACATTTTATCATGTTTTCCTCTGTATTTTCCCTCTAAATGGGGACAGCCTATTTGGTTGGAAAGATTTGGGTCAGGTGTGAATGTAGCACAGTGTGCGTGTGGCTTCTATATCAGCTGTGATGTAGTATTATGAACCAAGATTCTGGGATTTCAATATCCTGAAGGTTTGTCAGTTTGAATTCTGCTTTACACCGTTTTTGTACAAAAGCAGGCATTCTACCTCCTTTTTCTTCTTGCCTTTTCTATTCTGGGGTTTTGACATTGGAATTCTAGTATACAAGTTGTATTTGGCAAAACAGAGCTGTATGTGTTGCCTTTCTTACATTGAGAAACAAGTGTGACTAAAATGGTGAAGGGTCTGGAAACCATGAAGCCCTATGAGGAAAGACTTAGGGAGCTGGGGATGTTTAGCCTGGAGAAAAGAAGGTTAAGAGGCGATATGAGAGCCCTGTTTAAATACTTGAAGGGTTGTCATATTCAGGAGGGAGCAAGCTTGTTTTCTGCTGCACCAGAGAATAGGACCCAATGGAGCAATGGATGCAAACTGCAGGAAAAAAGATTGCACCTCAACATTAGGAAGAACCTCCTGAGAGTAAGGGCTGTTTGACAGTGGAATCCACTCCTTCCTCGGAGATTGTAGTGGAATCTCCTTCCTTAGAGGTCTTTAAGCAGAGGCTGGATGGCCACCTGTCAATGGGGATGCTTTGATGGAGAGTTCCTGCATGGCAGAAGGGGGTAGGACTGGATGGCCATTGTGGTCTTTTCCAACTCTACAATTCTGTTTCTATGATTCTAAGGTGCTTGTAGCTTTACAAAGGACAGAGGCAACTTGGATTTTAAGAGAAACATCTCTTTTTGTCTTGCTAATGGAACCTACATTCTATTTCCTGGAGTCTCCACATGGTCACAAGGAATGCCCCTCCAATACCACCTGAACTGAGAACAGGCACATCTTGACTAAAAGCAGGCTTGTGACTAGCACTGTCACCATTCCCCCCCCCCCCTCCTGTATGACTTTTAATATCTTTGCCTGAGAAAAAACCCAGTGCAGCTTTGAAAGCTTGCAACATATATTTTGTGCATTTTGGTTGGCCAATAAAGGTATCACTGTTTTGTGGATTTTGAATGTTATTGTTCTGTTGTAATCCGCTTTGATTCATCCAGGAAAAGTTGGAATATTAATAAATTATACTATTATTATTATTATTATTATTATGATGTTCCTGTACTTTACATTATGGTTAGGGAACATGACACTTTGCTTCCAAAAGTGAGAAATCAGCATCAGAAGAGGCGGCTGATTTTCCATGGTATGTTTGACCCCATTCCAGGAACAGGCACACCATCCTCAAGCACAGAAGCAGGGTGATACCTGCAATATGAAGGTACATAGATTAGGACAAGATTGGGATGGAGCTCATTTTGAGGTGCTGAACTTCAGTATTTATATATTCCAACATTTCTCCATAAAGGTGGCTCTCTTTTGCAGGTGCAGCATCCATGCTCCTAAAATCCGTGTCTTCAGGGAAAGACTCGGGAAGACGAAATCAAAATCCACCCACTGGGCTTCACAGGATTCCAAGCATTTCCTTGCAAATAAAGCACACAATAGTAACCAAATCTATGGGAACCACACTGCAGTTCTGCAAACAATCACAACTAGAAAAAACAAAAGCAGAAAGTGAATGAATGGATACTTCTACCATACTGTACTAACAAAACTTTCACCTCCTCTTCCTAAAACACAACCTCAGCATGACTTGAACACTCCACTCACAGGACCACATTTTAAAATAATGGCATGTGGTGTCGTAGTTTGAGTGCTGGACTAGGACTCCAGGAGACCAGAGTATGAATCCCTGCACAGAAACCCACAAGATGGCCTTAAGTAGCTGTCGCTGGAGATCCTGCACTGAGCCAGGGTTGGACCTGGCAACCCATTCGGCTCCTTGCTACTCTGGGATTCTGTGCTTACTCTCTCTCAACTTCAGAGGAAGGCAATGGTGGCAAGGCTCTGCCTCTAAAGACTTCTGGCCAAGAAAGTCCTGGGAGAGAGTCACCAAGAGTCTGCTTTGTTGTTGTTATCCTGATGTACTTTCAACAACTTGAGATACAGAAGAATGAAATGCTTCCACCACTCTGTTTACTTACAAGCAGTCTGGGAAGCCCTGCGTTCTACACAGGAGGAGGAGAAATGCAAGACAGAGAGAACCTGGAAGCACCAGCCCACGGCTGTTTCGCGTTCTACATCTCGCCAAAGACTGAGGCTTTGTGTTTTCTCTTTTACACTTAACATCAATGATCTAGTTGGGCTGTATATATTTTCTAATATTGTCTGTTGGATTATTGTTTAATACATGACTTAGAAGTCTTTGTAAGTCAACAGTCTGTAAAAATTTGTAACTAAATAAATGCGAGGCAGACCTCCTTGCTATAAGCAGAGGGAAAGAAGTTTTGCAACTAGGCATGATGCACACTAGGAAAGAAAGGGATTTCGTAAAAAGCATGTCTCTCTCAGTCTCAGGACACCATTTGGAGTGTTCCTGGTTGTACTGCTCCTCCGCCCAGGCGCCCCAAGGCCCTTGGGAGGAGGGTGAACCAGGATCCCAGGAGGAAGAGAAGGCCAGGTGCTCAGGAACAGCGTTTTACACAAGGCCCTCCTGGCTACTTTGCCCCCGCTGACCTCCTCGTCCCTCCCATGAGGCTTGGTGCCAATCATCCTGGCCCCTTCCCCACAGGCACAAAAAAGAGCACAGGTTAATGAGCTACGCAATGGATCACAATAATGCACTCAGACACTTGGATGGTAAGGAAGAGACACATCCCCTCCTACAGGCTCAAACCTGAGAGCAGAGAGGCCAGAAAGGCAGACCGCAAGAAGAAGAGCAGGCCCATTATCCAGACAACCCTTTGACCTTAAAGGGAGGCTGAAAGGAAGCCTTAAAACCAGAAAGAAGGAAGGGGAGAGCCTGAAAGAAGAAGGAAATGGAGACAACAAAAGAAAGGCCCCTGAGACATTCAAGGCACCTCAACGACCTACTTTTCTTTACAAAAAGCAAGGGTAAAAATGTCTATGGACTTATGGTGGAGTCCTAGGCTTGTTTACTGAGAAGCAGGTCCCACTGAGTCCAGGAGGGATGACTCCCGATCCATCTCAGAGCACCCAGGACTTCAACACCGGAAATGACGTATTAGGGGTTTTCCCAACACATAAGAAAAGGCACTGCCTTCAAGATTCTCAATCAGGGACCTTCTAGGGCTTTTTAGTATGTAAACTTATTTAATGTCATGTATTCAGATCAGGTCAATCGGTATGTTCCAAGCCAAACACCTAATTAAAGAAATATTTATTTTGATGACAATAATAATAATAATAATAATAATAATAATATTTATTTGTATTCCACTTTTTCACAAAGGAATCAAAGAAGATTCCAACAGTATAAATAAAATATCGAACAATTAAAAATTACAATTAAAAACCCCCAAAACCCAACCCTTTCCCCCCAATCAGTGATCAACCCCTAAAAAAAAGATTAAACATCAAAAAATGTAAAACTATCTAATATGAATACACTAAAATTTTGGGCAGATTAGTGCTAGAAACAAGTCTTCTTCTAGAGGAGGGGGGCGGGGGTGATGGTATCCATCAATTTTGGTATCAGAGGTGTCAATAGAGGGGGAGGCAAGCCTAATGGATCTAATAGATCCAACCTAGTCTGGAAAGGCCTGTCAGAAGAGATCCATCTTTATAGCTGTTTAAAAGGCTTCCAAGGTGGTCATATGGCGGATCCCATCCAGCAGGTCGTTCCAGAGCCTGGTGAGAAGGTCCTCTGGGTCACCGCAGAGAGCTTGGTCTTCTTCGGTTGTAGCAGATTCTTCCCAGAAGTGTGCAGGGAGGATAGTATGGAAGTAGGACCCAAGCCATGGAGGGCTTTAAAGGTTAGAACCAACACCTTGTACCTTGCCCGGAAACTGATAGGCAGCCAGTGGAGAGATTTTAGTACCAGTGTAATATGGGCAGTTCTGGATGTGCCCGTGACCAGCCTGGCTGCCATATTTTGTACCAATTGAAGTTTCCAAACTTGGCACGAGGGTAGCCCATGTAGAGCGCGTTGCAGAAGTCGAGTCGAGAGGTTACCAGCACATGACAATCTTACTCCTATGATGGCCATAATACTGAGGCAACAGGGATTGCATGTGAAAAACGTGCCACCATGGCGGTTCTTCTCTGTGACAGAATAAAGTGCCAAACAGAAGAACTGAAGAAACAAATCAAAGGTGGAGAAAATGAGGAAGAGAACCTGACTCCACAGAGGAAAAGCAAGACTTACTTCTGTAGCTCTGGCTCAGTGGTCCCAAGATAAGGACAAGACATTTCCATCAAGGATTTGGAAAAACCCTAAAAATAAAGGGGGGGGGGGGGCAGAAAAGCAGAAAGGGTTGACAATAAATATTTAATTGGTGCAGATCACTTCTACAGAAAGAGGCACTGTGGCTCAGGCTACTGCCACCACCATGACAGCTAATAGGAGCTGTTCCCCCTGAACAGATGGTGGGAGTGGGTGAACTAGTGGAGCTTCCATGGCACTGACAGAAGAAAGGCCCTCTGCTCAGGGATGCAATTACTGCTTGGCATGGGCCAGGCTGGGTCCACTCAGAGATTTGATGGGATTAATGCACACAAGTGTAATCTAAGCCACCCCAGGACTCTGCAAGAGAAATTGAACCAAACCAATCAGGAAACTCTGCCAGCTACAAGTAACCTTGAAAGCACTGCAGCATACAAGCTGGCCTGTCCAGTCCTTGGCTGCAAAAGTCAATGTGCTCCTCCTGCAGAAGCAGCTAAAGCCAAAACAGTGCCCATCAAGCATCCCCCTCCCCACCCAACGCAGTGGGCCCAACCTAATCCAGTGAGATCTAGTATTAAGAGACAGAAAGAAGATGAGATTAAACTTGTGCATATTTCCAGATCAACCCTCTGTGAACACAGCACTGAGGGCTGGGGCGGTGTTTTTGTTTGGCTGAGTTCTGTCCCTGGATCCCCTCTTCCAAGGGCAGCTGCCACCCAGCAGAGGTAGCATTTCAGCTGCCATCTGTGTAACAGAGGAGGACTCCCAGCCTGCAATGATAGCCACAACCCATCACAAAGCCCCCATCACAACGCTACCTCTCCATTCTCAGGGGGGTCTCCATTGCCAAAGGTGCTCGTCACCACCAGGACCAGGGTCTCATGCTCGAGGTTAATCACATCATATTCATTCATGCACAGCACCTATGGGGAGAAGTACACGTAGGAGGTGGGGACTTTGGGATCTTAGGCAAAAATCCTGCATACCTCCAAAGGAGCAGCCACAGGCAACTTGCATGCAACAACAAATGCCCATTTCTGGATGCCATTCTGGATGACCCTCCAGTTTCCCACAGCCATAAAATGGAAAGGAGCCAACATGCATTTCTCTCACACACTCACATACATACACATACCCACACATTCCTCTCACTCACCCAGGAGAACAGCCAAGACCCTAAAAAGCAAGATGTGCTCCAAACAGTTTGCCTAATGAATCCTGGGACTGAGCTGCCTCCTAAGAGCTTCCAGAGCCCCCTGCCTGCCCTGTCCCCGAAGCATCCCACCATGGGCTTACCTGGGGAGCAAAGGTGGACTTAAAGAGCTGCTGCAGGTTCAAGGCATAGGACCGGGACTTCCCAGTCTCAGAGGCATACAGTATTGTGGCCTTGACACGCCGTGCCATTACATGGCCCATCAGCTTAGCCGAAATCCTGACTGCGCTGTGGTGGGAGGAGAGGTGGGTGGAAGCTCTGAATCCAGCACCTTGCCCTTCCTGGGGAGTCTTAGCGCTCCCAAGGGGGCAGGTGCCCCAACCAGCACAGAGAGTCTGCCAAATTTTCTCTGCTAGCTCCCTAGAACCTGAACATCCGAGAGTCCCAGGGCAGCCCATCCAAGTGTCCAGTTCAACCACATTATGTCCAGGAGGCCACCAAGGGTGACATGCATGTGGCCGAGAGCTTTGCAGCTCCTTCCTTTGCCCCATACACCCTCGGTTTCTGTCAACTGGCCAAGGAAGAACCATTCTTTCATTAATTCACATGAAGGACATCTGGGACAGTGGCAAGGGCCACATGGGCTCTGCATACACTGAGCGCATGCAGCATTTCCACAGCTTTCCACGTTCCCAGACCTGTTATAGAGAAGGGCTTGGACAGAACAATGAGGCTTCCCTGGAGATCTCCCTTCAGCTGCACCTTTGAGGCAAGAAAAGTCAGCTTTGCCTCCCTGGCCCAGGCCCTTCAACCCTCACAGTCAGGATCCAATCCTTTGCATGGAAAGAGAACCAGCATCCAGCCCCCAGCCCCCAAGCATTGGGGTGTCTTCTCTCCCTTCCCCCTCGACCCGGATGCCTCTCCCATCCCCAGGAGAACCTACTTAGCAACCTCCCGGAAAGTCTTCTTGCGAGTGACGGTGCTGCCTTTGGGGATGTAGGTTTTCCAAGGATCTGTCTGTGGGGAAAAAGCACAAGAATGGATGTTTGTTTCTCTCTCTCTCTTTTAGAATGGGTGTTTGTGTCTCTGTGTGTGAGAAACCGGCAGTCTTCTGCTGGACTAGGACCATCCTCGCCTCCCCCATTCTCTCTACACTCGCTTCTAATGTGTGGTGCGTTTAATGTAGTTTCTCAGCCATAAAAAAGTACACTCCGACTATGTTCAGGGAAGTGCTTTCCTCTTTGATATGCCCATAATGTGCCAGCAGAGGGGCAGGGAAAGGGAGAGAACTAGAGCCCCAAGGATGGTGGTATCCACTCACACAGGCCTCTGAAATGCAGCATCAGATTCAAAGCATTTCTTTCTTTTATTACAAGTTTCAAAATGATAAAAACAAACATACAAACAAACCTCAGTCTTATAGGCAAATTTGGTCAAGTCAGATACCACACATTGGGGCCTGACTCCCCTAAGTTAGTTTACCGATTAACAACTCCCAGCACCCCGTGAGCGTCCTTCCTTTAACAACCAAGATTCATCTTTGTTTTTCCATAGTCATTATGAATGATTCCTAGGACTTGATATCCAATACAGTATAATTTACAAATGTTTTCATACCGTTCATTTATCTATAAGCAGTTCCTGTTTTTCATCTCCATTTATCCTAGACCGTTCATTATCCATTATCTCAACATCTTTATGCTTTAGATATGCTGTTAGTTTCTCCATTTTGTACATTTCAATAAGCTTTAATAACCATTCTTCTATCTGAGGCATTTCTGGGCTTTTCCAGATTCAAAGCATTTCAAAGAATTTCCCTAAATTACAAATGCCAAATTCTGTAAGATTAAACTGACGACAAAAACAAAATACTTTCCCTTGGCAGTATAAGTACTCTGGGCAGAAGGTTACTGCATCCTCTCCTTGGTAAATTGTTAACTGCAGACAGTGAACTCTCTATACTTTTTGGAAGCTGTATTTGGCAGACCCACTTTGCCCTCTGTCCAAAACCTAGCCTTAAGACAGAAATAGGTGCTATGAAGGGAAAAGGCTGTTCAGTGGAATTATTTCTGAAGGCAGCCAGGAATGATGACTTTTGGCTTCCTGCTTAGTGACAGCTGGCGAGATGGCAGCATTTCTACCCAACCTGGCACACCGTCAGTGCGACATGTCACAACTTGTGATACTCCTTCAGGGAGATTAACCTAAAAGTCATTTTCAAGTAAGATGCTCGCTTCAGAGCAACCGCAGAGGCAGGCCGGCCCTTCTCCTCTCCAAAATGCTGTCGGGGATGGATCTGACAGAGATCCCTCAACAACAATAACAATTATAATATGATTTATTTGTATTCTGCCTTTTCCCAATAGGAAATCAAGGTGGATTACAACAGGTATTAAAACATCAAACAGTTAAAATTACAATCCTAATTAAAAAGGAATAACATATCCCGACCCGACCCTTCAAGGGGGGGAGCATCTGGTAGACTCCCCAAAAACCAAGCTCTGGACCACTGACGGATGGGGG
>NC_056527.1:497998-513278 GCF_019175285.1 Sceloporus undulatus | reverse complement strand
ACTTCATCAGATGCAGGGAGTTGAGCCTCTGCAAATAGTTTATACAAAAGGGGGGGAGTGTGAAAATAATTGAAATGCGAAATATGTTGGAGTGGTGGTAAGTATCCATTCAATACGGGGTAGAAAAGACTCAGGTGGGAGACAGGTTCTGCAGACAAGCAATTCCATTGTTTCAACCAATTTGGTAGCAGAGGATGCTTGCTTAAAAGAATGGAAGCGTAAAGCAATGGTTGCTTGAGACAATGGTTTGAAAAGTGATGTTGTCTTTGGAAATATTTTTCACTGCAGCAGAGTTTTCTTTTGACCAACATTTGGAGAAATGTATTACATCTGTTTTGCTTATGGCTATTGAACAGAATAGTTGGTTTTTGTTAGCAAGATTTTTTTAGCTGATAAAGACAATTTTAAATAGTAGAAGAATTTTTATCTGGTGAAGTTTTAAAATTAAAGGAATATATTAGTAAGAGAGTTTACATATATATAAAGTGATTTAAAATGACTGTAACCTCACTTAACTCACTTGAAGCTAGTACTGTATATCTACTTTGAAAGTTCAACAGCAATGGCTGATTTGCAATCCCAAAGTTAAATAGGGATAATTTTCAGATGTGGGATGTAAGATTAAGAGTTCCCCTATGAGTACAGTACAAGATTGCTTAAATGTTATCAATTAAGATATGCCTCAAGATCTATTAGAACAGCATGAATTTAAAATGAAAGAAGCAAAAGCTTTAATAATACTACATTCCTGTATAGAAGATCCTGAAAGCTGATTAGTAATTAAGTATAAAACAGCTAAAGAACTGTATACTGCACTTAAGAAAAAATACTTCAAGAGATCCAACAAAAAGGTAGTATTTCAGGCCCATGTGTGCTGAGCTGCGATGCACAGCAGGCATCAAACCCCCACCTTTAGCAAGAGAGAAGGAGGCAGAAGAGTCAGGTGAGGCCACGTAAACTCTGAAAGGGATTGCCTGCTGGCTGCGGAGAGAGGAGAGCGACAGCCTATTTGGGGGGCAGGAGCCCCCTCCCATTGGGACTTCATCCCGACAGAGGCAGCCACTTCCTGCCCCTCCAGTGGAGCCATGGCCCACGGCCAGCAGCAGCTTCCAACAGAGGAAGGTGAGGACGTACCTGGTACCGGAAGCAGGGGGTGAGCTGGTAGTTCACCAACTCCTGGTGGAAGATGGGGGACAGGCTCCCAGAGATGGGGGGCACAAGCCACACCCAGTCCGAGGGGCAGCCTCCTCGCATCCGCTGCTCATTATCCAGGTGTTTCATGAAGGATTCTCCAACTGCATGGTGGTCCACAATGGTCACCTGGGCCGCCTGGAGAAGGGGAGGGAGAGGAGAATTATTCTAGGCAACAATAAACAAGCCCCCACCTCTATCTAAATAACATGGGGCAAGGTTAGGCAGTCAGGAGAAGGTCATGTAATTCAAACCTCCCTCACAAGAACAGACCATCCCAAGGTGCAGCTGATGGAGGCTAGCTCACCTCACGCTAAGGACTGAGGTGTCCCTGCAGCAGATGCACTGACCAACAGGAAGCTACAGTTCTCAAAGCAGCCTGCCCAATGCAATTCAAGGCCCACAGTCCCCCTGCCAAAGTGACCCCAAACCTGACACTGTGCTATCCCCTCAGTCAGGAGTCTCCAGTGGGACTGGCCAAATGGGATTTCCCAGCATGCAAGCCTCTTGGGATGGTCCCACCCACTGCGCCCTTCCTTCTCCAGCCACTACAGCTGAGGCTCAGCCCCTCCTCGCACCCACACCTGGAAACTGTGCAAGACTGCCACATTCAATTCCACTGCTGCTTTGTCCTTCCAGAGGGAAAAAGTTGTCCGTGTGTCCAGCCCCATGCGCTCAGCCAGATCCTGTGGGAAACAAGGGCAGCCCAACAGCTGAAGTTAACAGAACCCCCTTCATGCCTGTACAAAGAGTTATGGGGTGAAGGAACCCTGAGATGCGCAGGCATGTTGAGAAGTCCCCCATTCCACTCAGAAGGACCGCCTGCCCGTTCTGGGGCTGTGGTTGAGTGGGGATCAATATTTTGCTTTCAGTCTCCAAGACCAAGACTTTAATAATAATAATAATAATAATAATAAATTTATTTGTATCCCGCCCTTCTGAGAACAATCGGGGCGGCTAACAAGTTAAAAATATACAACGTATCAAATCCCTGGTACCCTCCCCCTCTTAAAAAGGTATTAAATCTAACAAAGAATTAAAACCGTACAGGTTAAAACTGACCGAAGGGTCAAACAACAAAACAATACAACAGAACAATAATCAATACAACAGTGATCAATGGGAGCAGCAGTATCTCTTTATGGGAGTTTCCTGAGGCCGGGTTGGCTATTCTGGAAAGGCCTCCGGATGAGATTTGTCTTAACAGCCTTTTTAAAGCTGTCTAAGGATGTAAGCAGACGGATCTCATCTCTGGAAGTTGATGGTGGGAAGCACAAGGCACTACAGAAGACCAGCGTGATCACACACACACACCAGTGCTGCTGCAACAAAGCAGCAGGTCAGAGAGAACGATCCACTGGGCAGATCTACCTGCAACACGTTGTAGCGTTGGGCATCACAGAAGTCCCTCATGGCGATCTCACAGCCTACATACCAGCCACTGAAGGGGGCCGCTGGGAACTCCAGCCCCCCAATCTCCAGCAGCATGTTAGCAACAGCAGGCAGTGCATACCAACGGAGGTTCATCTCCTCAAAGCATTTCATCCTATGATAGCAACAGGAAGGAAGATAATGAGCAAGACAGAAGAATGGACAAAGGTGGCCCAAAACACGGTCTGAGGTGACAGTGTCTGAGGTGCCTGCCATGCGCTGTCCCTAGTTGAATCCCCAGACTGATTTCCAGGGAGTTAGTGCAGGTGGCGGCGGCGGCGGCAGCAGCAAGGCCTGAGAAAGAGCTGCTGGCAACCATCCAGAGTACAAGCCCAGAGGCCCACAGGTCTGACTCTGCAGGAAGAAACTCTTTTTCCCTCCAGAGCCCAGACTTCTAACTCAAACTGGACCACAGCTATCCCAGTTAAGTGTCTTCTTTTCTCTCCCCCGCTAGCAAGAAGAGCCCAATGGGTGGGGGAGAGCGGTAGAGGGCAAGCGCCGTCACACCCCGTGCCAAGGAACATCCAGCTGGGCTCTGCTAGATCCAGGCAAGCCAGACTGACTTAACTACAGAGCCTCTGGCTTCCTGGCCCCACTCAGGGGGCTTTCTGGTGTCAACAGGAGGAGACTATAAGGGTACGAGGGATGGGGAAATATGGGAAAATATTCTACAAATGTCAAGTCAAACACATTTTAAAATTTTTTAACAAAGTTGTTCTGTGAAGAAAAGTACAGGTTGCTCAGCCGTAACTGTAGTTCTTTGAGTGGTCATCTGCGAATCCACACAAATGGGTTATTCTGCACCTGCGCAGTTAGCTTTGGAAACTTCTGGAATCACTAGGGAAGACTGTTTGGTGGTAGCTCCACCCATGCCCTATATAAGGCCCCAGTCTTCCCGCTCTTTCTCAGTTCCATAAAGTTTGCCAGCTGGGCTCTGCTAGATCCAGGCAAGCCAGACTGCCTCCGCAGCAGTAGAAAGGACATAAAGTGAGCAGAAGACAACTGAGGAGAGGATGGGTGGGATCTGTGTGAATTCACAGATGACCACTCAAAGAATTACATGACAGGTGAGCAACCTGTCTTTCTTCTCCGTGGTCTCTGCAAATCACACAAATGGGTTAGACTGACAAGCTTCAGTCAGTGGAGGAGGGAGTGTCAGGGCACCAGTGTAAAGTTTAAACAAAGTTGTATTTATTTTCAAGAATAAACATTCAAACTTTGAAAGTGCATTTTGTTTTGTCTTTTGTCTAGACTTGTTATAATTTCAGGCATATAAAACAGGCAGTGCAACAAACCTTTAATGCAACCCAGAAAGTAACACTGCCCTTCCAAAGGTTGTGTCATGTCTGGCCCTGGCGTCCAGCCTCTAATGTTTGATGAAAGTCGATGGCTGGGACCAGACAGCAGCCTTGCAGACATCCTGCAGACAGGAGATCTCTGGCATTCAAGGTGAGGATGGAGCTGGTCAGGATTAACAGGCAGGAGAAAGCAGCCCCTGTCATAGTCATAGACCAGGTCAGGATAATACAGTGGGTCCTCACCTTACGCGGGGATCCGTTCCGGATCCTTACGCATAAGGCGAATTCCGCCTATGCTCAAGCCCCAGTGGAAACAATGGGGCTCATGCACGCCGGTGCAGCGGCACGCGGGACGCAATGGGTGCGCGTGCCCATTCAATTGAATGGGACGCACTGCCCCTTCCTCCCTGCGCGCGCCCCGCGGCTTGAGCACGTATGCTCAAGCTGCGTAAGGTGCACCCGCATATGACGCAGGCGCGCTGTATTGGAACAAGGAGTCCTCTTGGTAGGATTTGTAGAGGTCCTCCTGGACAGGAGCATCAGCCTTGGTCCCGAGAATGGCTCGGTCTCGATGGTGTGGAGACTCCACAACTCAATCCCAAAGGCGTTCGGTGTTGACACAGCTTGTCGAATCGAGGGTCAGGATAGGCACATCAGGATCTGATGTCTGTCAGCCTGATGTCACTCTAATGATTTCCTCTTCAGACTTAGTGTCAAGATCAATGCGAACAACCTGGAAAGTCTCGGCAGAAGATGTCGGTAGCCAGTTGATCAGGGCTAGATGAGCAACTCTTGTGGTAGGCCTCAATGTAGTCAGGGCCAGGTTGGCACCCATGGCTACAAGAGGACTCCTGGGTTTGGCAGAGACCTTTTCCCCCTCACAGGAGCCCTTCTCATGTGGAGAGGAGGCGCAGGGCTTTTTTGAGGCCGAGTGGTCAGAGGGCCTCTCTCGCCTAGGAGGAGCATCTTTATCGCCGGAGGATCTTTTGAATCGAGACTCATCAGCAGTGCAGTCCTTTTCCGACTTGCTAGTTTTCTTGTCCTTAGAGGATTTCTTCTTAGATTTCTCCTTCTCTTTTGGTTTCCCAGAAATCAGTGGCTGGGAAGTAGAGGTACACTCAAGAGCCAGAGCAGAAGCGGGTCTTAAGGCCTGCTGGTATAAAACAGCCTTAAGCCTTAAATCCCATTTTTTTCTGGGCCTGCGAAGTCATGGAGTTGCAGAGAGCACAGGACTGGACTTTATGATCTTCGCCCAAGCATAGAAGTCAAAGGTTATGTGGGTCCTGGCCCAGGATCTTTCCTCCGCATTTATCACAGCGGTGGAAGAAAGAGGATTGTGATGCCATTTTCAGCCAGAGTTGAACTTCCAAAGTGGCAAACAAACTCAGTCACAAACAGTCCAAAATCACTCAATCAGCAGACAGGTTCAATCCGAATTCCAAAGAGTGGGTCAAACAGTCCATAGGTCAATATTGAAAGTAACAAGCAATTCCACAAAGTGACGTTCCTTCTAAGCTGCTAGCGCAGCAGACAAAAGGAACTGAGGAAGAGTGGGGAAACTGAGGCCTTATATATAGGAGATGGTCGGAGCAACTGCCAAAAAGTCTTCCCTAGTGATTCCAGAAGTTTCCAAAGCTAACTGCGCAAGCACAGAATAACCCATTTGTGTGATTTGCTGAGACCACAAAGAAGAAGAACATTTTCTGTGCCAGTAGCAGCATTTTCAGCACTGGATTTAATATTACTGTATTTTTTTTTCTGTGCAGAAAATGCTATCCAGCATGTAGTATAAGTCTTGCACTGCAAATATGTTTTGAAAGCCTCGGTATTCAAATACTTTTTTTGCAGTAAGAAAAAGCTTGCTTCCTTCAAAGAATAAAAAGAGTAAAATAATAAATAATACATCTGCCAAGGTTATTCCGACTGCGAGTGACAAGAGCAGCTACGTCCAACAGAGCAGCAGGAGAGGAGTTGCACCGGCTTCCCAGTCCCCCTCCAGGCCCAGGACTCACGTGGGGTGTCTAATGGGCACCTCCAGGATCAATTCAGAGGGCAGAGAAAAGATTTCTGGGTCCTCATCAGGGACTTGCAGCAGCAGGGGGAGAACATCGAAGCGTCCGTAAGGAGGGTGCCATCCATACTGAATACAGACCTGGGGGTGGCAGCAGAAGACACAAACTTAGGAGGTAAAAGTTGGGCAGAAGATTTCTTTGCAATTAAGAACATTGCTTAGCTAGCCCTTGACAACTGTCTATCTAGTCTTTCTTTCAAAACCTCTAATGAAGGTGAGTCCACCACCTTCCAAAGAAGCCCATTCCACTAATAAAACACTCTTACTATTACAAAGTTCTTCCTAATGTTTATTCAAAATCTTCCTTGTACTCATGGTAAAAGAACAGGCAAAGGTTGCAGGAGAGGAGGGAATTCCACACTGTTAGTGTAACATATATCAGAGTGTGCGATAGGGAGGAAATAGATAAGATTTTCTTTCTTTTTTAAAAAATAAACAGTCAGCAATCACAGTCCTGGGCTGACTTTCACGCTCCATTGAGGGTGTGAGCCCAACTTTACCTGGAGAGGGGCATGGGGCTCAGCAGCAGCAGGTAAGAGCATGGTGTATGCCCGGAGTGGGAAAGCTGGCTCTCACCTCTGTCAGCTCCACAGTGGCTGGGTCTCCCAGGATGCTACCGTCAGGCTGCTTGTAACCAGCATAGCGGACCAGCTGCTGGTTCCAGAGGCGGAAGTCTCCACGGCCCGGAGTCCGCTGCGGGAAGACGGTGATGGCTGATCTGAGGGAAAAGGGGGGGGGGGGCAAAAGCAAACAAGACAGGGAGACCTGAAAATGTAGCTAAGGTTCTTCCAACAGCATGACAGTGGGGCAGCCCACAAAGATAGGGAGGCAAGATGCCACTCACCGGAGGTTCCCACGGTTGGTTGCATAAGTGATGTGGGTGCACACTGAGGTGAACATCTCCTGGGTGCTGGTGCAGTCTCGGGCATCAAACAGCTGAAAGAGCACAAGGTCAAGGCTCAAAGGCTTCTCAAAAGGAGAAGATCCCAAGCTCTTCTCCTGCTGTCTCCTCTTTCTGCTGCCACCTCCTGCTCCCCGTGCTCCTAAACAGTTTTATCTCTCCCACCTCTTTGTAAGCAGCCCTTCCATACCCAAAGGAACCTCCCTGAAGACAGAAGTGCACAAAATCTTCACATAAGTGACCAAGACCAAAGAAGCCAAGGAGGAGGTTGCCAGAAAAAGAAGAGGCAAAATGTTAGAAAGACACACAAGGCCATCTGGATGAACAAGGATGCAGGAGGGCAGGGAAGGGGAATTCAGGGGAAAGACCTCCAACAGGCAGACCCTGTGTGTAGGAAAACAACTGCTAATGGCAGAAGGGGTGGGAGTGGGGAGAGATGTCTATAAAGCCCTGCAGATAAGCATCATGTGTGTCAATCCTTTCAAGAATGAAGGTACCAAAGAAAACACTCCCTTGTCAAATACCAAGCCATAGCAGCTATTGGAGATGAGGAGACAAGGGAGAAGTGAGAAGTGACAATGAGAAGCAGACCTTTTGGAAAGCCAAGACCTTGTGGGTAGCACTAGAACAGAGAGCAGATTCTTGCTGATGGAAAGAGATACAGGGCAATAAGAACAGCTGGAAGAGTTACGACATGGTCAAGCTTTGTCTGAGAATCTCCCAAGAGCAGGACACTAACTGGCACTGCTGGGCACTGGTATGGTGCCCCAGTCTAAGGCACCCAAATCAAGACCACTTCCTCCTCCTCCCCCATCCCCAACCGCCCTGGAACTATACTTTCAATCTATTTCTTTACCCTTACAAGGTGTGAACACAAGGAGGGCTCCATGCCCCCCGGAGGGTGCTGAGGAGACTGAGCCTCCTGCTACTGTTCGGCTACACTTCCGCACCTGCAGCTTGTTCCACTGGATCCGGCCCATGCAGCGGGATGCATTGCGCCATGCCTGCTTGGCTCCAAAGACCAGCTCGGCTTCTGACAGCTGGTAGGTGCCCGTCTCTGCAATCTGCTGCTCCACTTCCTGGAGGCGCTGGATGTGAGCCTGGGACTCGGCACTGGGGGAAAACAGTTCAGCTGTTATTCAGACACTACTAATGGTTCAGGATGCCTACCCTCCACCCAGCACCAGGTTTACCATTTAGAAAGAAATAACCCAGCTTCCCATCCAGGAAACTTTCTAGTTAAGATCTAGACCAGGGGTCGGCAACCTACAGCCTGCAGGCCGGCTCCAGCCCGGTCCTGCCAACGATTGCTGCCCAATGGCCCGTGGGGCCTCACTGCCCTCCACCTCCTCCACCACACATGGCCTGCATCCTAGGATCCCTGATGGGCCGAGGTGATCCTTGCAGAAGATACAGCAGGGAGCTAAGAAGTCAAGAGCACAATTTGTGCTGTTATACACTTAGCAGCTAGTTAAAGGACCCATAAAATGCTTATGTTTAAGAAAGAAATGTTTCAGACAGCTGGATTAACCATGAAACAAGTCCACATTTCCCGGGAAAATCCCGCGGCTCAGTGCTACCTGCCTGACCCCAGGTCAGTGACAGACAATGAGAGGGACTCTTCACTTTCCCAGCAGCTGCTTGAGGGGCTACTTAAAGTGATAGAGAATGTGTCTGAATTCTCTGAAAAAGCATAGCTGGCAGATACATGTTCCCTGTGACTGAGGCAACATATCCCTGCTTCCAAGAGCTCTCATTGCCTTGCCATTCTGCTAACCAAGTCCAAGGGTACCTGGGGCACCACCTTCGCCCTGCACAACACAATACCCTGGCCCAGACAAAAATGTTAATGGGTACATGTGGGCTGAACAGCCATGAGGAAAGCTTGCTTATAGGTCCAAAGCTTTGGAAAGAAGATAGGGGGAGGGCTCTGTCTTTGGATCAGGACCCATTTTGCCCCCAGAATAATAATAATAACAACAACAACAACAACAATATAGTGGACCCTTGCTATCAGCTGGAGTTTGGTTCCAGGGCTCCCTGTGGATACCAAAATCCATGGATACTCAAGTTCAATGGCCTAGTAAAATGGTTTGTTTTATATAAAGTGGCAAAAACAAGGGTCACTTTTGGAATTTATTTTCGTTTTGAATAGTTTCAGGCCCAGGATGGTTGAATCTGTGGATACAGAGGGCCAACTCTATGTTTATTTCTTACCCACCTCTCCTCATAGATCAAAGCAGGGGACAGCAATTAACAAACAACACCAGGTAAAACACATTGGTTAAAACACACATCAATTTAAAGGACAAATAAGATGTGCACATGTTAAAACAATCCACATTTAAAATTCATCATTTGAAATTCACAGTTTAAAAACCATCTGGATAAGGCTGCCAGAAGAGACCTGGCTTCAAAGGAGCCCTGGTGGCACAGCGGTTAAATGCCTGCACTGCAGCCACAAGACTGTGAGTTCGATCCTGTGGGGCTCCAAGGTCCTCTCTGCTTTGCATCCTTCTGTACGTCGCTAAAATGAGTCCCCAGCTTGTTGGGGGAAATTGTCTTATAGATTATAAACTGCTTAGGGAGTGCTTAGTTCACTGATAAGCAGTATAGAAATGTACTTGCTATTGCCATTGCTACCAAATGCTCTTTTAAATTCAGAAAATGTAGGCAACTATTGAGTCTCTTCCATCAGGTCATTCCATGGTCACCACTTAGTCCTTCCACAGAAGGTCCAGTCTAGATCATGGTGAAGTCATGACAGAGCAGCTCAGCTGGCAAGGCTGGCAAAAGCCTTAACCCAGAGCACTGGAGAACCCACATCAGGAGTAGAGAGCATTAAGGCACATTGGTCTCTGATCTGCTGTTATACAAATTAATGGAGGAGGACAACCCTTCCATCAGTGGCTACCAGCCATTATGGCTACTGGCTCTTTCAAAGGTCAGAGGCAGCGTAACTCCTTGCACTAGCTTCCAGGCAACAGAAACAATGGGCAGCAGTTGCCTTCCTGTCTTGCTTGGGGGGTCCCTGGAAGGTTCTTCTTACATGCCTTTCTTTATCATTTAGAAGCCAGAATTTGTAACTGTGATTCTTCACAGGCCCCAAGAAAATGGCCTCCAAAGTACTTCATGGCATCATGTGTACACAGATGCCAGCTGAACATAGTCAGGGTCAGAACCTTCATGCTAGGAACTGCATGTACAAGTTTTCCATCCTGTATGAGATAAAGGTTTTAGGAGCCCATGGAATGTTTTTGAAGGGGATGAGGAGGCAGAGAAAGATCACGAATGACATCAGAGCCTCCGGAGGGGACAGGAAGATACTGGTCAGAAAGGAAACGCTCTTTGATAACAGGCATCAAGTTAAGAAAGAACAAAAGTGCGCTGAAGCAAAAACAGGTGGGGTGGTACCTTCCAGAGTATTTATTCCAGGCCAGAGGGACAGCCAACTGCTATGAGCTGAGAAAGGTGCCTCAAGTGACAGCCCGAGGATGGCAGAGAGAGAGCCTGTGCTCACATAGGATCCAATCACACAGACAGTTTGTCTGCAGAAGCCCAAAGGGAATGAAAAGGAGCTACGCAAAATCCACTTCTTTTCAGTGAGGCTTGCCCAGGAGAACCTCCTGGTGGACTGGGACTCATGCCATGTAAAAGGAGGGGCATCATTTGCACTTTCCAACTTTCCTGGGCCAGCGCATATCCCAGGGAGTGCTGGAGAAGTTTTGTAACTTCAAGGAAAATCCTACACATGAGGGAATGGCTAAGAGCCATAGCCCCACCTCATTGGCCAACCATAGCCCTATGAAGGAAGTGTTTTTGGAACGGGGAGAATGGCTACACATGCTTGGAATTCCAACAGGAAAGTAAATGGCACTGGAGCACCACCAGTCCTCCAAACAAGTCATCCAAAAGATAACCACAGCCTGGGGACTTGCCTTATCCTGACTCATGCCTCTTTCATCCCTGGATAAGCAGTGCTGCAATAAGAGCAATGGTGTTATCTCAGGAAAACAATGCTGGGTGGAGATCAGTGGGGCCTGGGCGAACATGAAGAATGCCTTGTTCCTGCCGCAATAGAGGCTGTCACTGGAGTGTAAAATACCAGAGACAACAGCCTTGGGATTACAAATGGCAGCAAGACACCAAGGGAGAATCTTCCCTGAGAGGGTGGATGATTTATTCACCTTATGTCTCCATTTACAAAGGGGGGGGGGGCTGGTGGGCCAAGGAGGGGCTGTTTCAGATTCTTCTGCCAAGGCCCCCTGGGAAGAAGCCAAGGCACAGGAGGCCCAAGGTGGTGGGCAGAGCACCCAGAAGGCCTTCTCCAAGATAATCTCATACTTTGGCCATTGAGACCTACAGAGACACTGATTTCCCACAAGACCATGTATTTTTGCACCTGAGGATCTTATCTCATTCCTTCACAGCTGCTCTTCCAAGTCTTAGTCTTCTTCTGATTTCTTGACTACACTCTCCATTTCTGTGCCTTCCATACCAGACTAGGCAACTTGGGTGACCTGCTGGGTGTCATTCTGTCCCCACCCCAAACCATTGCTCACATCCGCTCCCCATACTCCACCACTCAGATTCGGCTAAACTGTTAAAAGGTACTGACAAATACAGGAATGATTATTTAAATAGGCTTTTCCTATTTATCACCAAATTTCTCTGTTGCTTTCATAACCATTGTTCCTGCAATTGCTTTCTGCTGCAAAACCAAGCCACAAAGTCTGATAAAGATAGGAAGGAAATCCTGAAATGCTGAAAGGCATTTCCATCCAATGATCCACCAAGAGAATGAAAGTGTAGAAATGAATCTGTTTCACACGACACAATTACAGCACTTTGATGACCGCATCCTCTGGAATCCTAGGATTTGTAGCCTGGTGAGTTATCTGGCACAGTATCCTGATGAAAATACAAATCCCAGGATTCGATAGGATGGTGGGCTAATGGCAGTTCCAGTGGGTTAAAGAGGTACAACTGTGTAGTGTGACAGAGACCTTAAATGTCTTGTGTGACACATCACCACCTCACAGAACAAGAGCAATCTCAACTGGGCTCAGTGCCCCTGGAGCACTGTCAACTGCCCTCCAAAACAAGAGCTGCATCAGGGTGAGGAGGCAGCATGACACTCACCGTTTCATGGAGCTGTAGTACAAGTTGATGAACTCCTGGGCCAAGGGAAGGAGCTCTTCCTTGCTCCGTGCCGGCTGAGGAGGAGCGATCAGCTGCTTGGGGTACATGACTGAGCCCAGGCAGCGCTTGTCGGTACATGGCATGTCCTGCAAGCAGAGACAGAAAAAAGGTGCCAGGCAGGGATCTCCTACAGGCAGAGTGACCAGGTGTCCTCCTTTTCCAGGACATGTCCTACATTTCAACCTTCTGTCCAGGGACCTTATCACACTAGACAAATACCGCACAGAAATGGGATTCTAAAAGTAGAAAAATCCCTCAAATGCAGGATGTTTTTCAGACAACGTTTCTTCCAAAGAGCAATACGTCATTTACTTTTCCCAAAAATAAAAAGGTGTCTTTTTTGTCAACTTTCTGTTCACTTTATTTTCACGTTATTGCTATCTGGCACAAACATGTCTGAAAAACATCCCGCATTTGCAGGGTTTTTCTACTTTTTAAATCCCATTTCTGCGTGGGATTTGTCAAATGTGATAAGGCTCCAGGAGGAACTCCAAAACATCCTCTCTTTTGAGGATAACTAAGAATCATGAAGTTACACTTATATTAGTGTTTCTAGCTTTTATTTTGTAACCTTCTACATTTTTCTTGAGTGTTCTACATTTTTCAGCGCCTTGTCATCCTTTGCGCTAATGACATCTTGCCTATGAAGCAATCCCACAGGCTCTTCCTTGCAAAGGTCCTTTGCTCACAAACAGCCAGCCAAATCCCCTTGCCCACCACAGACACAGTCTCTTCCTAACAAGCCCTTTGCTTTGAAACAAGCCATGAAAACCCTCAGCACCTGAGTGAGTCAAGAACAACACATCAGCTCCCCATCATTCAGCCAAAGCGGACTCACTTTGAGCAGACCTGAGTTGCCTCAAAGGCAGCTCTCAGAATCCTGGCCCCTGCAAAGCCCTTGTAACAGCGACACAGGCTTTGCTTTCTTCCCCAGTCACCAGGCTTAGAGGTGAAAGAGGGAAGAACCAAATCTTCCTCTTCAGAGCTCTGATAGCTGATACCATGATGGGGCATCTGCAGGCATTGGAAGCTACACAGGATTATGTGATTAATCATTTGTATACAAAGTACACACTGCCATAGGATATCTCTGTGTGTGTGTGTGTGTGTGTGTGCACATACATGTTTTCTTTCCTTAGCATCACATTCCATTCAGAAGCCACAGAGTGCAGTAGAAAATCCTGGGAATCTGACTCGACTCATGTAGAAGGGAATGGGATTTGAACTCCCTGCAAGAAACCTCTTTAATTTCATCAACTTTTAATTGCATTGAGGGACTTGCAAGAACACTTCATATACTCCTAATTAAAATATTGATATCCCGTCCTGTTTCAAGACTGGTGAGGGCAGGTCATAATAGACAAAGAACAGCTGTTTTAATCGACTAGGTCTTTCCCAGCATCTTCCTCCTTAGGACACACACAACTGGTCAGGAATAAGTCCCTTCATTTGCCCAGTGCACTGATGACTGTTCTGGAGAGAGTGGCAAGTGAGGTACCCTTGGCAGGGGAAGAATAGGAACAGGGAACACCACTGACCTGGGAGAGGAACAATTATGCTTGACCTTAGTGACCCCCCCCCCCAACTGTTCATCTTAGTTTTCACAATGGTTTTCAATAGTTTTCACACTTTTTACATCAACTAAACTTTTGCATTACTTGAATGCACAAATATTCTTTTGCAACTGCTAATTTTCCATGTCAAAAACATCATTATCTTTTCTAGTAGCTAGGACATCAGACAAATAAATCTGGTCTTTATGTGAAATTAAACTCTTTCTATTTCTCAATGGGGTTGGGATTCAGAGATATAACCATGTTAGTCTGAAGTATCAGTATGCAAAGGGATCCTGTAGCACTTTTGAGACTAACTGAGCAAAAGAGGTTGTAGTAGCATAAGCTTTCATAGACTTGGTCTACTACCTCCCTTTTCAATGTGTAGACTTGATGTTGAGATAGTGGACAGAATAGTGGCTACGCATTATGCCTCTTCTCCCAATTTCTACAAGAGCTGGAAATGAGTTTTTCAATAAAGAAAATGAAACCTGACAATCTGGGGTTTATTTGGTAGAGGGATAGGGCTGTCTCCCCCACTAATATGTCCCCAGTGGGCAGGTGAGCAGCAACCCTGCATACGCCTGCCAGACTTCAACTGGTAGGTTGAACATTAATAAGACATAGGAATGCCAGGCCCCACTGCCTGCATATGCCGCCTACTCCACCTTCCTGCCCAGATGTGCCCCCTCATTCAAACATGCTCTCTCACCTGCAAGGTTTGGGCATTGAGGATATCATACAGGATGCCTCCAGACTCCCAATTCTTGATGCGAGAGTATTTGGGGGGTTCAGCAACGCGGCCAGTTGGGCAACTGAAGAGAAGGCACAAGGCAGGTCAATCAAGACAGCTGAAAGCACACATGACCCCAAGACATCCTGAATATGATGCCCCCAAACAGTGGCCTTTTAGTCACCCATATCCCAATGCAAGCAGCACCACAAACCCCACAGACCAGCAATTCATAGAACAGTGATGGCGAACCTATGGCACGCATGCCAGAGGTGGCACTCAGAGTGCTCTCTGTAGGCACACATGCTGTCGTCCTAGCACAGAGTTTGCCAGAGTTTCTTACTAGAAAGCCAGAGGGACATGGCACTTTGCAATAAATAAGTGGGGTCTGGGTTGCAGTTTGGGCACTTGGCCTCTAAAAGGTTCACCATCACTGTCACAGAGTAAAACGTCAGCCAGCCCCTCCTGCTGCTGGCCCAGGGAATTTGTTCTTTCCATGCTCCCAGATTCTTAACAAACCTTTTCTTACTACTGTACATGATTTTTAAACTCCTTGTCCTCTTTCCATTTTTTATATACTAAATATGCATGCCAGCCATGCTTAATGTTCTTATGACCCTCCAAATTCAACCATCTCCCATTTTTCAAATTAATCCAATCCTCTACCCATAACATTCCTCATGCATAATAATACTTTTGTAAGTCCGGTGTTCCCAAGCCTCCTCTCCTTTTGTCATCTATTATGTTATTCCACTTTATCCGTGCTTTTCGACCGGCCCAAATAAACTTTGCTAGTTCTTTTCTCCACTCTTGAAAACACTTATCGCTATTAATTATGGGGAGATTTTGAAAAATAAACAAAAATTTTGGGAGTACATTTGTCTTAATTACAGCTATTCT